>NC_141019.1:32500290-32600359 GCF_052327205.1 Somniosus microcephalus | reverse complement strand
GAGTGCCAGCTCGTATGGGGGGAAAAGTACTGCCAACTTGAGTTGGGGACGGAGGGGAAGAAGAGTACTAGATCGAACTGGGTTGGAGGGGGAAGAGTGTCAGTATGAACTGGGAAAGTTGGAGGAGGAAAGAGAGAATTTGCATTTATATAGCACCTATCACAACCTCAGGACGTACCAAAGCCTTCATAGCTAATGAAGTGTAGTCACTGTTGTAATTTGGGCAAACATTGCAGCCACTTCGCACACAGCAAGATCCCCCAAACAGCAATGAGATAAATGAGCAGATCATCTGGTTTTGCGGTGTTGGCTGGGGATTAATGTTGGCCAGGATGTCAGGCGAATGCCTCTGCTCTTCTTTGAATAGTGCCACGGGATCTTTTACGTACACCTTAGAGGGCACACAGGGCCTCAGTTTAACATCTTATCCACAAGATGGCACCTCCGACAGTGCAGCGCTCCCTCGGTACTGCACTGGAGTGTCAGCCTAGATTTTGTGCTCAAGTCTCTGGAGCGGGACTTGAACCAACGACCTTCTGACTCGGAGGTGAGAGTGCTGCCCACTGAGCCAAGAGTGACACCTGAGGTAAGAGTGAAAGGGTGGGGAGTTGGATATTGTCCGTGATTTTACTTACCTCGGCGGGTCTGTGGCGGGTGATGTCGGTGGCGGGTCCCGACCCCGCTGCTGGCTCCATCCCGCTGTGTAACATGACTTTCCGTTGATTGGGCTTGTTAAGCCCGCCTAGCGCGTTTCCCGGGCCAATTAGAGGAAGCGGGTCTGATGACGTCATTTCATGACGCGTCATCAGCCGGTTTCCTTAAAGGGACCGTGTCCAAATTTATCTTGACATTTGTGCTGTCAGTGTTCTACTGCATTGAGGTGCTGAAAACACTGACAATGACTGCACAAAGGCACAGGGCTGCAACCAGGCTCTCCCATGACTCCCTCCATATGCTTATGGAGGGAGTCACAGCACACAGGGAGGACCTCTTCCCTTCCCATTGGCAGAAGAGACCTCCCCAGGAGATCAACACAGCCTGGTTGCACATTGCACAGGAGGGCACAAGCAGGGATGTGGTCAGGAGGACCTGGGTGCAGTGCTGCAAACCTTTCAATGATCTCAGTAGATCACGAAACATTACAAAGCCACACTCAACCTCATCCTGCTGTGCCTCTCATCACATCTCCATCATTCTGCCTTCCCTACCCGACTCCTGCACATCCTTACGCACACCAACTTACCTTGGCCCTCCACCCATCCTTCTCTATATTTTCACATCCCCATCTCACTAGCCACCCCTCACACTCACCCTCATCCTACTGCAATCATACCAACTAACAACACACAAGGGTAGGCACTTGGGTGTTTTATGCAATGCTCATGTAAAGTTTCTGTTAATGTGGTGTCAAACATTGAAACCTTATTTTCAACACGTTGGGGTCGATTTTATCTCCGGTGCGGGGAATTGGCAGGTTCCCCGAATTTAGTGATTCCCACACGATTCTAAATGGGTCTGAGATTGATGCAATTTTAACTCAATTGGCCAATTGATTTCCAACGTGTGGGAAGCCTTGGCAATTGAGTATTTCCAGACAGAAAGTCGCAGAATATGACGTCATCATTGCTGCTGCTTTTAAGGTCCACAGCAAGCCTTGCTTCCTCTGCAGGCTCCTAAACTTCACCATTAAGATGGCACAGGAGCCTGCAGGAGCAACGGCCAGCGGGAGGGCCAGATCTGCCCCCAAATTTGATGAGGCTTCACTCCAGGCATTACTGGATGGTGCTAGGGCCCACAGGGAGGTCCTGTTCCCTTCTTCAGGGAGGAAGAGGCCTCCCAGTCAGACCAAGGCTGTGTGGCTACAGGTGGCAGGTCAAGTCAACTGCTTGGGGCTCACACGAAGAACGTGGTTGCAGTGCAGGAAAAGATTCCATGACCTTCTTCACACTGGAAAAGTAAGTACTGTATGAAGTTTCCATCACCCTCAATCTGATCCCCATTGCCTTTCCTCACCAGCACTCAGCTTCAGCAATCTCTTCCTGCACATCCCACTCGACACTCACATCCATGCACCCTTACCCATTCCCTCTCTCTCTATGCTCACATTCACAGAACTATTCCACCATGCAGCCCTCACACTCCCCCTCACTCTGATGCTTTGAACACAACTGACTACACACAGGGAGGGCCCTTGGTCTTGCAACCTCACTCCATCTTTGTCTCCTTCTAAGTATCTATGCTATGCAATCTCTGCACTCACTCCACCTCCACTTGTCTCCCTCATTGCAGGAAAAGAGAGCTCACAACAGGAGAGAGCGAGCCAGGACAGGAGGAGGGCCGCCCTCATTAGCCCAGCTCACCCCTTGGGAGGAAGGCGTCCTGGAGATTGCCGGGGCTGACCGAGATGTGGATGTTGGGGAAGGACAGATAGGAGCAACCCCGCAAGCTGGTGACAGAATAGTTTTCCATCTCTCTCATTGGCATTGCATGAGTCGCTGATAATGATTCTGAAGCTACATCATATGGACTTATGATCATCTGCAAAATGCAATGTGCATGTAACCTTGGGATCACATCTCTAACTTTTTCCTTGACTCCCCCACAGGACCATCGAGAGCCCCCGTCCCCAGTGTGCAGGAGGAAGAGCCTGAGCAGCCAGACTCCTCAGAGGAATCTGCAACCTCTGAGGGCACAGCGTCAGCAGAAATAAGCACACCCAGCACCAGCGCAGACACTCACACCTCGGTGGGACCTTCGGGACATAGAGTAGAGTTGTCACCTGGTGTATCACAGCTCACAAGTGAGCATCAGCAGATTGTGGAGACACGGACAGCAGTGGAGAGTCTCGTCGGAGGGCGCAGGACTCTGCCAACTCGGCTCAGCTGCATGTCGACCCTCTGCCTCTGAGTCCATCCGTAAGATCAGAGGTGATGGAACTCCATGCACAGATGCAGGAGTCTCTGGCAGGTTTTGTCTCCAGGGTCGCTGCGAGTGTGGAGCGAATGGAGGAGTCCATAGCGAACATGAGCAGAGCCTTTGTGGAGTCAGTGGTGCATGAACGCATCAACACGGAAAGGATGGCTACCGACGTGCAAATGATTGCTGCCTCCATGGTAAGGCTGGCTACCATACAGGAGAGGATGGCTACGGTAGAGGAGAGGAGGGCTACGGCCATGGAGGAGGTTAGTCGCCAGGGTATGGAAAACATGGTAAGTATTCAGAATAGAATGACATCTCTTGAGGAGCGATGGGCATCTATTGAACAGAGAAACCAGACCTTCATGGAAGTCCTTCTGAGTAGGACTGCCATTGTAGATACGGGTCCCCATGACCCCCCTGATGTGCAGCAAGCTGCTCTCAAGCCACTTGCAGGCACTGAGGGGGACCTGACCCATGAGAGGGAGGTTGGTGGCAGACCTCAAGGAAGTGGGGGCTCCTCTCCAAGCGCTCACACTTCCATGCCACTGCAGAGCCCTCGGTCAGAGCCCCGCCGGAGTCCACACCCAACGGAGATAGAGGTCTCAACCCCTGCACAGCCACAGGAGCAGCAGACTGCTGGCGAGCCCTCACAGGCTCGCCACCCCAGAGGACGCCTGCCAAAGGTGTCGAGACAGGAGCAGCAGGAAAGTGAGCAAGGGGCCTCCACATCTGCTGAAGCCACAGGGGAAGCACTACGTAGGAGCACGTGTAGGAAAATAAAGCACAAATAGTCACTTGGGTGAAATGCTGTGTATTTTGTAAAAATGCCATCAGTTGTTTGTTTTTCATAAAAATTCTGATGGCAACTTCTGCAGTTGTGGCGCGTGTCATTTCGCGAATGGGGCTGGAGGTCCTCTAATGCCAAGAGGGGAAGGAAAAAAAGGCCTCCCATGCTTCTGGTAGATGCCTCAGTTGAGGAAGCGCTGAGTGAGGGTGGCGAGAGGGGTCTCGCAGGGCCCTAAAGACCAGTCCCGCCTGTTGCAGGCAGGACTGATTCGGGTCCATCAGACACACCTAGGTTAAAATGGCGGGAACCAGGCGGGGGGGGGTCCCGACCCCCCAGGTTTTGCGATTTTAACCCCCCACACGCCTAAAAGCCCGCCTGTCGGCTGCGTTAAAATCGAGCCCTTTGTGTTCTTGGACAGATTTGTGTGCACCTTTGGAAGTGGCTTAGTGAGTTGCAGTGAATGGTGAGACATAATTGTACCCCCAGCAATGGTGATGAGTGTGAAAGCAATGGCTCGGGTATTGTAGGGATGCTTTATGGTGTTGGTGTGGGGTGGTGCCAACCTGGCGCATCATATGGCAGCCAGGGTGTACAGCGTCAAGTGAAGTAAATCGGGCCATGGTGAGGCCATAATAACAACAGAGAATGCTGGAAAAACTCAGCAGGTCAGGCAACATCCGTGGAGAGAAATTTGAGTTGACGTTTCGGGTTGAAAACCTTCTTCAAAACTGGAAAGAAAATAAAAAGATCGAAGGCAAAGCTACGATCGAACAGAAGAAGAAAAGAGACAATAAAAGGTATGCGAAGCCAGATGAGATGGTAATGGGCCCGTGGAGACAAAAGGCAGCTGAGATTAGGTGTGAAGTGTACTGGCAGGTAAGAGACAGCTGCCAGGTGGGAGAGAGAAACAAAAGGAAAGGGGGCGGAGGGGGGAAAGGAAGACCCAAAACAAAGGGGTGGAAAAAATTTAAAGGAAAAAAGTAATAGGGGCCGAGGTTATGATCTGAAATTATTGAACTTGATATTGAGTCCGGAAGGCACCGATTAGGCACTTTGCAGCCTTCCGGACTCAATATCGAGTTCAATAATTTCAGATCATAACCTCGGCCCCTATTACTTTTTTCCTTTAAATTTTTTCCACCCCTTTGTTGGGCCCTTTTTTTCCTCCCCAACGCCACCCGCCCCCCCCCCCCCCCCCCCCCCCCGCTTTCCTTTTGTTTCTCTCTCTCTCACCTGGTAGCTGTCTCTTACCTGCCAGTACACTTCACACCTAATCTCAGCTGCCTTTTGTCTCCACGGGCCCATTACCATCTCCTCTGGCTTCGCATACCTTTTATTGTCTCTTTTCTTCTTTTGTTCGATCGTAGCTTTGCCTTCGATCTTTTTATTTTCTTTCCAGTTTTGAAGAAGGTTTTCACCCCGAAACGTCAACTCAAATTTCTTTCCACGGATGTTGCCTGACCTGCTGAATTTTTCCAGCATTCTCTGTTGTTATTTTGGATTTCCAGCATCTGCAGTATTTTGCTATCGTACATGGTGAGGCCATCCCTGGCGTCCCGGGCAGCAATGTGCTCAGGTGCTGATGCACTCTGTCCTGTGCAGCATCAGTTGATTGCGGAGAAGGTTGGTGCTGCTGGTGTGCCTGGTGCTCATGTTGTTGGGGCTGATCATGGTGGGATTCTGAGGACCAAGGTGAGACAGTATAAAAGGCACCCATGTTGATGGAATAGATGGCAGGTGAAGTAAAGATGACCGAAGCATTCGGTCAATGGTGAGAGTTCTTCCAATGAGGTGAAAGTGGAAAGCCTGCAGAATGTGTGCTGGAAATGGAGTGAGAAAAAGCTTCTGCCTGAGGAAAGTGAATATCAGTCAGGTGGGAGCTTTTACTGTACATTTGAAACTGTCAAGTAATCAGCTGGAGCAATGGCCACTGAACTCACGCCTCAGCTTGACAGCCGTGGTCTGCACACAGTGGGGATCCCATGGTCATAAAGTTAAAGATGAAAGGTAAGTGAAAAAAGGCTATTAAGCATCTGGCAACTAGATGCTAATCATTTTAATAGGTCCCCTGCCACTGCCGGTTGGGTCTGCTCAGCGTTGACAGACCCGACATTGGGAAAGGCACGTGGGTGCGATTTGACAGCAGGTTCCCAAATTCTGGCCAGTGTCTTTGTGAACTGGAATGGGGGGAGTGGTTGAATTTGGGAGAGTAGCTGTTCAAGTATCTTTTGGGGAAGTGATGTCCTGGTTGGTCTGTTGAAAATCCCAATGTCACTTTGATTTTCCTTCTTTTTTGGATTAAAACTCCACCAATTGCAAAGTATAAAAGTGCTTAAAATGAACCAGAATGCATCATCTTTAAAATTCGCAATTTCCCAGGGGTGCATTTCCAAGACCCAGAAATGCAGCACCAATTTTGTTGCTTCAACATTTGAATTTCCCCGTCTGGATTTCATGTCCATAAAGAGAGAGTTTTATTTATATAGCGCCTTTCACGCCCTCAGGACGTCCCAAAGCGCTTTACAGCCAATTAAGTACTTTTTGAAGTGTAGTGACTGTTGTAATGTAGGAAACGCGGCAGCCAATTTTCACACAGCAAGCTCCCACAAACAGCAATGTGATAATGACCAGATAATCTGTTTTAATGATGTTGATTGAGGGATAAATGTTGGCCAGGACACTGGGGATAACTCCCCTGCTCTTCTTCAAAATAGTGCCATGGGATCTTTTACATCCACCTGAGAGAGCAGACGGGGCCTCAGTTTAACATCTCATCCGAAAGACGGCACCTCCGACAGTGCAGCGCTCCCTCGGTACTGCCCCTCCGACAGTGCGGCGCTCCCTCGGTACTGCCCCTCCGACGGTGCGGCGCTCCTTCGGTACTGCCCCTCCGACGGTGCGGCGCTCCTTCGGTACTGCCCCTCCGACGGTGCGGCGCTCCCTCGGTACTGCCCCTCCGACGGTGCGGCGCTCCCTCAGTACTGCCCCTCCGACGGTGCGGCGCTCCCTCAGCACTGCCCCTCCGACGGTGCGGCGCTCCCTCAGCACTGCCCCTCCGACGGTGCGGCGCTCCCTCAGCACTGCCCCTCCGACGGTGCGGCGCTCCCTCAGCACTGCCCCTCCGACGGTGCGGCGCTCCAACTGCTCCACCTAGTCAAACATCCTTTTTTCCCCATCTCCAATATTTTTACAACTAATAAATGAAAGTGTTCAAAGAAAATGAAAAAAAAACATTTTTTATGCCCCCCCCTATGATTTTTCATAGAATGGTTACAGCACAGAAGGAGGCCATTTGGCCCGTCGAGCCCGTGCCGCCTCTCTGCAAGAGCACTTCAGCTGGTCCCACTCCCCCGCCCTTTCCCCGTAGCCCTGCAATTTTTATTCCTTCAGGTACTTATCCAACTCCCTTTTGAAAGCCACAATTGAGTCTGCCTCCACCGCCCTTTCAGGCAGTGAATTCCAGATCCTAACCACTCGCTGCATAAAAAAGTATTTCCTCATGCTGCCTTTGGATCTTCTGCCAATCACCTTAAATCTGTGTCCTCTGGTTCTCGACCCTTCCGCCAATGGGAACAGTTTCTCTCTATCTACTATGTACAGACTCCTCATGATTTTGAACACCTCTATCAAATCTCCTCTCAACCTTTTCTGCTCTAAGGAGAACAACCCCAGCTTCTCCAGTCTATCCACGTAACTGAAGTCTCTCATCCCTGGAACCATTCTCGTAAATCTTTTCTGCACCCTCTCTAAGGCCTTCACATCCTTCCTAAAGTGCGGTGCCCAGAATTGGACACAATACTCCAGTGTTTTATAAAGGTTCATCATAACTTCCTTGCTTTTGTACTCTATGCCTCTATTTATGAAGCCCAGGATCCCATATGCTTTTTTAACTGCTTTCTCAACCTGCCCTGCCACCTTCAACGATTTGTGCACATATACCCCCAGGTCTCTCTGTTCATGCACCCTCTTTAGGATTGTACCCTTTAGTTTATATTGCCTCTCCTCGTCCTTCCTACCAAAATGTATCACTTAGCATTTTTCTGCATTAAATTTCATCTGCCACGTGTCTGCCCATTTCACTAGTCTGTCTGTCTTCTTGAAGTCTATCACTATCCTCCTCACTGTTCACTATACTTCCAAGTTTTGTGTCATCTGCAAGTTTTGAAATTGTGCCCTGTACACCCAAGTCCAAGTCATTAATATATATCAAGAAATGGTGTGGAGATGCCGGAGTTGGACTGGGGTGGACAAATGTAAGAAGTCACACAACACCAGGTTATAGTCCAACAGCTTTATTTGAAATCACAAGCTTTCGGAGCGCTGCTCCTTCTTCAGGTGAAGTGGAGAAATGCATAAAGACACAGCTTAAAAAGTCAGAGAACGGATGAACGGACACCGCGCAACAATCACCAGGCAGGAGTGTTCCCTCCCAGTCGGGGAACACTTCAGCAGTCAAGGACATTCAGCCTCCGATCTTCGGGTAAGCATTCTCCAAGGTGGCCTTCGAGACACACGACAACGCAAAATCGTCGAGCAGAAACTGATAGCCAAGTTCCGCACTCATGAGGACGGCCTCAACCGAGATCTTGGGTTCATGTCACGCTACATGTAACCCCACCTGATGCAGGGTCATCCAGACTCGAGTCGACATTGGCCTGTTCTCTCTACACAGATGCGGCCGGACCTGCTGTGATTTCCAGCCAAAAAAAATGTTTTTTGTCTTTTTTTGTTTTTCATACAGACCCCAGCATCTGCAATATTTGACCCCTTGTGACCCCACCTCATTGTTCTTTGATGTAATGTTTCCCTGACTGACCTGTTTGGACACCATTCACACCTTTGACTGCTGTGATTATCTCTCTGCCGAGGTGTGATAAATGGCAGTTGGAAAGGTTACCTGTAAACATCTGACATGATTCTCTGACTATATAAGCTGTGTCTTTATGCATTTCTCCACTTCACCTGAAGAAGGAGCAGCGCTCCGAAAGCTTGTGATTTCAAATAAAGCTGTTGGACTATAACCTGGTGTTGTGTGACTTCTTACATTTATATCAAGAAAAGCAGTGATCCTAGTACCGACCCCTGGGGAACACCACTGTATACCTTCCTCCAGTCCGATAAACAACCATTTACCACTACACTCTGTTTCCTGTCACTTAGCCAATTTCGTATCCATGCTGCCACTGTCCCCTTTATTCCATGGGCTTCAACTTTGCTGGCAAGCCTATTTGGCAATTTATCAAACGTCTTTTGGAAATCCATGTACACCACATCAACTGCATTGCTCTCATCAACCCTCTGTTACCTCATCAAAAAACTCAATCAAGTTAGTTAAACACGATTTGCCTTTAACAAATCTATGCTGGCTTTCCTTAATTAATCCACACTTGTCCAAGTGACTGTTAATTTTGTCCCAGATTATCATTTCTAAAAGCTTCCCCACTACCAAGGTTAAACTGACTGGCCTGTAGTTGCTGGGTTTATCCTTACACCCTTTTTTGAACAAGGGTGTAACATTTGCAATTCTCCAGTTCTCTGGCACCAGCCCCGTATCTAAGGAGGATTGGAAGATTTCCACCTTTACTTCCCTCAGCATCCTAGGATGCATCCCATCTGGTCCTGGTGACTTATCTACTTTAAGTAAAGACAGCCTTTCTAGTACCTCCTCTTGATCAATTTTTATCCCATCCAGTAACTCAACTACCTCCTCCTTCACTATGACTTTTGCAGCATCTTCTTCCTTGGTAAAGACAGATGCAAAATACTCATTTAGTACCTCAGCTATGCCCTCTGCCTCCATGCGTAGGTTTCCATTTTGGTCCCTAATCGGCCCCACCCCTCCTTTTACTACCCGTTTACTATTTAAATGCCTATGGAAGACTTTTGGAATCCCTTTTATGTTAGCTGCCAATCTATTCTCATACTCTCTCTTTGTCTCTCTTACTTCCTTTTTCACTTCCCCTCTGAACTTTCTATATTCAGCCTGGTTCTCATTTGTATTCTCAACCTGATATCTGTCATATGCCCCCTCTGCTTCATCTTACTCTCTATCTCTTTTGTCAACCAGGGAGCTTGGACTTTGGTTGCCCTACCTTTCCCCCTCGTGGAAATGTACGGCGACTGTACCTGAACCATCTCTTTAAAGGCAGCCCATTGTTCCACTACAGTTTTGCCTGCCAATCATTGATTCCAATTTACCCGGGACAGATCCGTTCTCAACCCACTGAAATTGGCCGCCTTCCAATTAAGTATTTTTACTCTAGATTGCTCCCTGTCCTTTTCCATAGCTAATCTAAAACCTTATGATACTATGATCACTGTTCCCTAAATGTTCCCTTACTGACACTTGCTCCACTTGACCCACCTCATTCCCCAGAACCAGAGCCAGCAATGAAAGCAGTGTCCAGAAGATGTATCTTTAATTCCTTCAATAATACCGCACCATAAAGCACTGCCTTCAGGAGAGGAGCGAAAAGGGACAATGTTGGGGGTGGGTGGGACTGAAATAAATAAAATAATGTTCCTATCATCGTACCTCAAGACTGAGTTTAACCAAAAAATAGAGCCACGTTAATTCTAAGAATCTGAATCAAGATTCCGCTTCCCCTTCTGCCGTCCTTTTCCCCTTCCTCCTTCTCCTTCCAGCTGATTTCGACTTTTATTTTGGTTGCGGGAACCGTCATCTTTTCACCAAGCGGCATCCGTACACGTGCCAATTTAAAACCCCGCCTCCATACGTAACTGTGATTGGCTAAAATGTACAAACAATAATGATTTGCAAACATTTGATTGGATCGAATGCCTGTCAATCAGTCTAATAGCTGCGGCGGTGGGTTGTGGGAGCAGGTTTGGTTGTGAAGGCGCTGTAAGCTTCGCAACAGTGGCGTCTGTTGATGTTTTTATTTGTGTTTAGTGCGATGTGATCAATGTTAGGGGAAGCGCGGGTAGGTTTCATAGTACTGCGCAATGAGCGGCCCGCGGAACTAGAATTTAATAAGAAGTAACCGGAAAGAGCGCTTAAGAGATGCTGGCTGGGCCTGGCTGACATTTTACTTCGAACCCCCGCCTCAGCCAGACTGCGACTGAATATCATTGAAAGGACAGCCTGGCAAGGGCTGTTTGAGATTAGAAGCTTATTTTAAAAAAAATCAATGAAAAACGTCAGAGAAATTACAGCAAACTAATTAAATCAGCTATCGCGGAGGGGTCCTCCCTCCACCTGTACCAGTTCTATGTGATGTGTCAGAATGGCTGGCTGGAAGATTTAATAAAAAGAACACTGGGGATCAGTGAAAAGTTTCCCTTTGCTTGTCGTCCCATGTGAGCTGTACTAAGTTATCGTTTGTTGGGTCCTTTTGTTGGGTCCCCTTTCCTTTTCCCATGACATTTGCCTCTTAGCAAATGCACAAACTAGCTTGGTTTGCTGCACATATTATTTGTCCACCTTTGTCAGTGTTTAGTAGGTGGTTCACTCCTTCAGCATAATTGATATTCTACAGTACCCGTATGCACAGCCAACACTTGGCCTTGTTGCTATTGTGTCTCATTGTTTTATTTTGCCTTTTCTACCACATGCATCTTTTAAAATTCTCATCCTTGTTTTCAAAGCCCTCCAAGGCCGTGCCCCTTCCTACCTCCAATCTCCTCCAGCCCCACAACCCTCTGAAATATCTGCGCTCCTCTAATTCTGGCCTTTTGAGCATCATTGATTTTAATTGTTCTACTATTGGAGGCCGTGCCTCCAGCTGCCTAGGCCCTAAGCTCTGGAATTCCCTCCCTAAACCTCTCCTCTCTTTTAAGACACTCCTTAAAACCTACCTCTCTGATCTGCCCTAATATCTCCTTATGTGGCTCGGTGTCAAATTTTGTTTGCTAACGCTCCTGTGACGTGCCTTGGGACGTTTTACTGTGTTAAGGGTGCTATATAAATACAAGTTGCTGTTTGGTATCAATAATATAGCCAATCTGTTGAGGAACGCTGGAAAATGATTTTTTATATCATGTTGAGAATTGTGATCAACTGGGCTTATATGTTCCATCTTCCTAATGCTACACCATGAATTATCGGTTTCATTCTACATAAATACATCATAACGTTAGGAAGTCATGATTGCTTTGGATTCAAAGATGAGGAATGTTAAGGGGGTCCTGGATAAGTAGCTATTTCACTCAATTCATGATCTCCCTCCTTTCCTCGTCCTTAGAATTTGTCTTTGTTGGGAGGCCATTTTGATTTCCTGTTGTAAAGTTTTGTGTGACATTTGAAAATTTCAAGTGGAAAGGATTTCAGCTTCAGGGGGTTTCATATAATTTGCTTCCTTTTTGATTACTGCAATGCAGGGGAGTGGGCCATTGATGAAGATGTCAGTAACCTCATTTAAAACCGAGGGTATTGACAGGAACATTGGGCTGGCCGTGAGTTCTTGGTGTTTGTTTTAGTCGTGAGAAAGATCTTGGTAATAGGCATTTTATGAAAGAATGGGCAGCCCCTCCTGTATCAGTGTACTGTTTTCACCCCAGCCATCGTTATGTCCTGTCGTGAGACTTGAATTACAGGCAACTTTAAGTTGATCTCCCATCTGCTGCATCGAAGCAGACCAGAGACACTTCACTTTAGACCCTGTGCAGCTCTGTTCCCAGAGCTTTTCTTTTTCTGGAGCTACTTATTGCAGTGCTGTGTCTTGGCTTCAAAATAAAATATAAATTTAGCTCTCCTGATTTATCCAATGAGTAGCAAAGCCGTACAGACCGGGCAAGTCGGTATTGGTTAGTTTATCTCGAACAGTGCAGCAGAAGAGGTGCAACAATTTGCTTCAGTACTACTAGGTTAAAAAGGGGAAAATTGGTCCGGGTTCCCACTCCTGCTCGCTATCCAGTAGCGGCTGCTGGAAGTGTGGATGTCGGTTGAAGACAGTAGGCTGTGATGCCTCCTGGGGTTGAGTTGCTTGCCAGCATTTGCCAAATGCTTTGTGTTCACTTGGATCAGGAACCATCGGGTGCCCAGCAAGAGATCAATGGCTTTTGGAAGGGAACATTGTAGAATTTCTGTTTTCCTCTCGTATTGGAGCAACACCCCCATTAACCAGGGTATAAAAGTGTTTTATCCAAAATGGTTTAGATATGATTACTGTAATTAGAAATGGGCTGGAATTTGGAGCAATTTAAAAAAAAATATTCACCTCCCAACATTTTTGACGTTCTCTATTATTTTGTAGTTTTGATGTTTTTATAAATAACTGGAAGATTGGACTTTGGAAGTCAATGGTAAGTGTAAATCAAATGCTTCATGTGTTGTACAGTATTTAGTTTCATAATTGCCTTGACCAAATAACACCAAGCTTGGTAAAAATATTATTCCTCATACTTGTCAACTTATAATGAAAAGAAAATGATACGGGTAGATGGATTGTGATTAACTGATGATGTAAAATGTGACCCAAAAAAGTTGAGAGCTAGGCTTTGAAGTCGAGTGGAGTCGTAGATAGGCAAAGACCATGCTGGACATGTTGCAAAAGGCAGCTCCTTGCGGCACTCAAATGAAGTGGGCTGAATCCTGACGTACCATGTCCCTGAAGCGCTCTGCCTGTTATCTTATGTAATACACTACTGGAGTTTGGAAGGGGCTTTGTGGTTTTATTCGAATTTCAGCTCGAGTATTTTTCATGGTGAACGACAGACTCCCAGATTCTACTTTGTAATTTGTGCATTGATACTGAGTTTTGTTTCACTGCACATTGCAGTGCAACAACCACTTGTGTCCATGCAAGAGACTTTTTAAAGTAGAAAAAGTCTCCAGGCACTTGGCAGAGGTGCAAGTGGAATAGCATACCCTCTGTACGGTGTATAATGCAGTAACAGAATCTCCTAGCTATGGAATTTGGGGGACAGGATATTGTCAGTTGAAAAAACTGGGTGTGATTTTTTTCTTGCATATCCTGGTTAACATGGGACTAAATAACTGCCAGCTGGATTGGAATTTCTTTCTTTCCTATGCTTTTTTTTCATCCCTAGAATAAACCATGAATTTTGATGGTCTTGATTCTGGCCTTGGGGAATACTCATCGTCCCTGCACCCTGGCATTGACCCTTCCCTGGACACTTCGATTGAGCATTCACTGGACCCAAGGCTTGACCCGAACTTGCTGCAGAATGTGGAACTGGAAGCAGATGGTGTCCCGCTGGATGGCATGTCGGTCTCAGTCCCTGAATCTGTGCATCTTGTGGAGGGAATGTATTCAGAGCTGCACACAGTTGTCGCAGAGGTTGGAGTCCCTGTAACTGCGTCACATTTTGACCTTCAAGATGAATTACTCTGGGTGGGAAATCATGGGGTAAGTACAGTCCATTAATCTGCTCCTCCAACCAAGTAAGTTAGTGGCTCTCCGCTCTAGTATGGAGGCCTTGGTGTGCACTGGTGGATAAGGGATTGGCATGTTGTATTTGTATACCTTACAAGTCTCTCGATCTAGCTGGGACGATCCAGGACCACCTGATGATGATTCCCAGCACACCAATGTTGCAAATTTACCAACCTACATTGCTCTGCCTGGAGTAACATAGTTAGATGGTTTGGGAATGGGGAGCAGGCGAAGAATGATTGGATGACTTGTAAAGTGTGCGTGTATAATTCAAAAGATGGAATTTGAAATTAAGTTGTTCTGTTTAATACACATAAGATACACAGACCTAGATATTGAAGGAGTGCTCTATTATTTATCAACGGTTTGGAGCCTGGAATTTCCTTTTTAACTAAATGATTTATGCAGTTGAATATAAACCAACAGCACTGACCACTTCCCAAATATCAGATAGCATTCTGTCTGCCTTTGTCACTAAGAATGTGTTTGAATCCGCATAAATGTGTTGATGGTCGATGTGGGAATGGAAGCCACTTGTTTCCAGGGTTCTGCAATGCTGATGCAATAATGGCTGCTAGGAGATCACTCAAAGCTGTTTTTCCTTCACTTCCTTACTTATCGAGGAAATCCCACTCGGCTGCTCCCCACAGCAGCTTGGGTGAAACATAGAAACATAGAAGATAGGAGCAGGAGTCGGCCATTCGGCCCCTCTAGCCTGCTCCGCCATTCAATGAGATCATGGCTGATCATCCAAATTCAGTACCCTGTCCCTGCTTTCTCCCCATATCCCTTGATCCCTTTAGCCTTAAGAAATATATCTAACTCCTTCTTGAATATATTTAATGAATTGGCCTCCACTGCCTTCTGTGGTAGAGAATTCCACAGGTTCACCACTCTCTGGGTGAAGAAATTCCTCCTCATTTCTGTCCTAAATGGCTTACCCCTTATCCTTAGACTATGACCCCTGGTTCTGGACTCCCCCCGCCATCGGGAACATCCTTCCTGCATCTAGTCTGTCTAGTCCTGTTAGAATTTTATAAGTTTCAATGAGATCCCCTCATTCTTCTAAACTCCAGTGAGCATAAGCCTAATCGACCCAATCTCTCCTCATACGTCATTCCTGCCATCCCAGGTATCAGTCTGGTGAATCTTCGCTGCACTCCCTCCATGGCAAGAACATCCTTCCACAGATAAGGTGATCAAAACTGCACACAATACTCAAGATGTGGTCTCACCAAGGCCCTGCACAACTGCAGCAAGACATCCTTGTTCCTGTACTCGAACCCTCTCGCTACGAAGGCCAACATACCATTTGCCGCCTTAACCGCCTGCTGCACCTGCATGCTTACCTTCAGCGACTGGTGCACAAGGACACCCAGGTCTCGTTGCGCTGCCCCTTCTCCCAATCTATTGCCGTTCAGATAATAATCTGCCTTCCTGTTTTTGCCACCAAAGTGGATAACCTCGCATTTATCCACATTATACTGCATCTGCTATGCTTCTGCCCAATCACCCAACCTGTCCAAATCATACTGAAGTTTCTCGGCATCCTCCTCACAGCACACACGCCCACCCAGCTTTGTGTCGTCTGCAAACTTGGAGATATTACATCTAGTTCCCTTGTCTAGATTATTTATGTATATTGTGAATAGCTGGGGTCCTAGGACGATCCCTGCGGTACCCCACTAGTCACTGCCTGCCACTCGGAAAAAGAGCCGTTTATTCCAACTCTTTGCTTCCTGTCTGCCAACCAGTTCTCTATCCAAGTCAGTACCTTGCCCCCAATCCCATGTGCCTTAACTTTACACGCTAATCTCTTATGTGGGACCTTATCGAAAGCCTTCTGAAAGTCCAAATACACCACATCCACTGGTTCTCCCTTATCTATTCTACCAGTTACAGTATATCCTCAAAAAATTCCAGTAGATTAGTCAAGCACGATTTACCTTTTGTAAATCCATGTTGACTTTGTCCGATCCGTTTTCCAAGTGCTCTGCTATTACATCTTTTATAATGGACTCTAGCATTTTCCCCACTACCGATGTCAGGCTTACCGGTCTATAATTCCCCGTTTTCTCTCTACCACCTTTTTTGAATAGTGGGGTAACATTAGCTACCCTCCAATCCATGGGAACTGTTCCAGAGTCTATTGAGTTCTGGAAGATGACCAGCAATGCATCTACTATTTCTAGGGCCACTTCCTTAAGTACCCTAGGATGTAATTATCAGGCCTTCAATCCCGTCAATTTCCCTAACACCATTTCCCTACAAATACTGATTTCTTTCAGTTCCTCCCTCTCATTAGACCCTATGTTCCCCGACATCTCTGGGAGGTTATTTGTGTCCTCCTTTGTGAAGACAGAACCAAAGTATGTAGTTAATTGGTCAGCCATTTCTTTGTTCCCCATTATAAATTCCCCTGATTCTGACTGCAAGGGACCTACGCTTGATTTCACCAATCTTTTTCTCTTCACATATCTATAAAAGCTTTTACAGTCAGTTTTTATGTTCCCTGCAAACTTACACTCATAATCTATTTTCCCCCTCTTAATTAATCCCTTTGTCCTCCTTTGCTGAATCCTAAACTGCTCCCAATCCTCAGGTATACTGCTTTTTCTGGCCATGGTGAGATGGGAAAGTTATCAGCTCTGCTCGGGCGACTGTAGGTACAAACCCATCTACTGTCAGTCGGCACAGCGACATCCCACATAATATGGTCTTGTGTGCACATGTCACTTTCTCACTTGTTTTTACTGTTGAAATTAAGATTCGAAATAAATGTTTGAAAAGTCGTTCTTAATACATTTTCTCAATCAGTTCATATTGGTGGATAAGTCTTTAAAACTGTTTCATAGATTTGTTTGAGGATCTTGCTTTTTTTTTTAAGTGTTGAGTTCACTTGTGATGTGGAATTGTGAGGTGTTAACTTAATCACAGTAAATCTGAGGGGTGACACTGCATGTGGCGAAAAGAACCTCCCAATCGATTTGTAATCATTTTTATTATTGAGAAACTTAAAACTTGTATAAGTATCTGAAATAGAATTCTAAATCCTATTGAATTGTCACTAGTAAAACAAAACCTAGTATTTTCTGCTGAATAGTTGATTTATTTTTGCTACTG
Organism: Somniosus microcephalus; assembly: GCF_052327205.1. Lineage (NCBI taxonomy): Eukaryota > Metazoa > Chordata > Chondrichthyes > Squaliformes > Somniosidae > Somniosus > Somniosus microcephalus. Next base: position 32,583,172 of record NC_141019.1, on the reverse strand, counting down.
CTATGTAATACATTGGGAATATCAGAGATTGCTTCGGGAGAGGGGCGAGCTCTTTACCTTCAGAGCAGCGCTACTAAATTTGTCTTTGAAATTTCTCTGTCTAGGGCCATGCAACAACCTCCTTTGGTCCCACTATGGAGCGATACTCATCCTTTCAAGTTACCGCTACCGATGACATACGTCACATACAAAGCATAGAAAGCGGAGTCCTCTTTTTAAATAAGAATAACCTTGATGCGCTATCAATTCTAATAAGAGGCTGGAGCTGAGTTCAGAACGACAGGCTTTTATTAACTACTGAATTGCACTTCAGACAGATCAGGACTATGCCTCTAGTGGACGATCGAATGCCAGGAGCTGCCATGCGGCCGTCCTTATACTCGGTAGCCGGGGGCGGAGTCAGCTGAGGCATAGTCAGGCATAACAGTGAAACAAGAGTGAACGACAACAACAACAACAACAAGTGAACACAGTGAACTACAGTGGTTTACCACAAACCTCAAGTGCTTTACTCGAGGAGGATTCATAATGTTTGATTATGTGTAAGTTTTTTAAGTTTAGACTGCTGAAGTTTTAAAGGAAAACTATTAAAAGCAGGTGAACAGCTGAGTTGAAGGAGGGAAAGAATATTGGAGTTGCTAAGTTTACAGACCTGCAGTTTTATTCTTCCCCCCACCCCCCCCCTTCACCCCTCTTTGTAAAGGTGTTAACTGGGATACGTTTCCACAATGCTGACAGTCCTGCTGTAGCTCATTTGTGCGAGCTTCGACTGCTGCTTTGCCTGGTGTCGCCATCTGGTTAGCTGTGCATATACTGACGTCCGGTGAGAGCCAGGTTGGACTTGGCTGTAAGGTTCCCCCCCCCCCCCCCCCCAAGCAATTGAATAGCCTGCCATTGGTCACTATCCAAGCTAACATGAGGAATGACCACTTAGGCAAGGTCCCAGAGGGCTGTTGGCATTGTGGAATTGTACTCCAGAATGAGCCGGCGCCTTCAGGAAGAAAGAGAAAATTGGAAGAAAAAAAAAGAATCTTAGATGTGCTGGTCTGTATTGTTTAATTGCTACATGCGACCATGTTTGATTAGGCTGTTGAGGGAGCCAATCATTTTATAGGATTCCGTGCAATTTATATGCTTAAAAGTTTGAGTCATCGTAAAAAGTTACTTTTAGATAACCCTTAGACTGCTCGATCTATCTCTCTCGATCTCTCTCTCTCTCGATCTCTCTCTCGATCTCTCTCTCGATCTCTCTCTCTCTCTCGATCGATCTCTATCTCTCTCGATCTCTCTTTCTCGATCTCTCTCTTTCTCGATCTTTCGATCTCTCTCTCGATCTCTCTTTCTCGATCTCTCTCTCTCGATCTCTCTCTCTCGATCTCGATCTCTCTATATATATTCCAAAGGACAATGACATAAATGTGCTGGTGCTACGTTTTTTAACAGCTCTTTCTGTCAAATGGACATTCGACATCACTTGAACCTGCAGTGTTTGTGAGTTGTTAGGTTCAGGCTTACATGCTTCCTCAGCAGGACGGGCCCTGGGGACGTCAGCCAGTGTGGTAGTGAGGTACCGGATGTGGACCTCCGGGGGAAAAACGAACATTCGCTCATGGGGGGTGGCGTTGGTGGCCGTACACAGCAGTGACCGGATGGAGTGTAGCGCATCAGGTAGGACATCCTGCCAACGGGAGGTCGGAAGGCCCCTAGATTTTAAGGCTAGGAGGCCCGCCTTCCAGACTGTCGCGTTCTCTCTTTCAACCTGTCCGTTCCCCCGGGGGTTGTAGCTGGTGGTCCGGCTTGAGGCAATACCTCTCATGAGCAGGTACTGACGGAGTTCGTCGCTCATGAAGGACGAGCCCCGGTCGCTATGGATATAGCTGGGAAAACCGAACAGAGCAAAGAGATTGTGCAGGCATTTAATGACCGTAGCGGTGGTCGTGTCCGGGCAGGGGATGGCGAAAGGGAAACGGGAGTACTCATCAACTATGTTGAGGAAGTACACATTACGGTCAGAGGAGGGGAGGGGCCCTTTAAAGTCGACACTCAGGCGCTCAAAAGGGCGGGTGGCCTTGATCAGGTTTGCTCTGTCAGGCGTATAGAAGCGCGGCTTGCACTCTGCACAGACTGGGCAGCTCCTGGTCATGGTCCTGACCTCCTCGATGGAGTAAGGCAGTTTGCGGCCTTTAATGAAATGGAAGAACCTGGTGACCCCCGGGTGGCAGAGGTCGTTGTGGAGGCCCCGTAGTCTATCGATCTGCGCGGTGGCGCATGTGCCTCGCGATAGAGCATCTGAGGGTTCGTTGAGTTTCCCGGGCCGGTACAAGATGTCGTAATTGTAGGTGGAAAGTTCAATTCTCCACCTCAAAATCTTGTCATTTTTGATTTTGCCCCTCTGCTTGTTGTTGAACATGAAAGCGACTGAACGTTGGTCAGTAAGCAGGGTAAATCTGTAGTGTCCGTGTGCAGATAAAGACACTGAAGACAGGAGTTGGTTCATAGGTATTTACTAAGCAAGTCTGGGGGGGGTTTCTAAAGGATATACACAACACACAGGCTTATATAGCCCAAGTGGCAATTACCGGCATTACGCACACCTGGGGCTCTTAAAGGCACATACACCATAATTGCTCTTAAAAGGCACATACACCACAATTCCTCCCCTTCTAGCTAACTAGTACATCATATTTTAAGTAATTATTAATTACATGTTATATGCAAAATAATATACATTGCTGTATTAATTAATTATAAGTTAGTCTCTCAGGAGGCTTCCTGACTCGGTCCGGATAACGCCTCGGGGGTGTAGTAGTTTCTGGTGGTGTAGTAGGTTCTTCTGGCAAGGCTGATTCGGCTTGAAGGCCAGTGTCGGGTTCATCGGGCTCCAGTATCACCGGATCGGAGGTAGATATGGGTATCTCTACTTCATCGTTAGATGTATAGAGTGGTGGTGTAGGTTGTCCCTTTTCGGATGACTTGATGATTTGGTCAGCATGGCGCCTTATTATGCTGTCTCCGATGTCCACGGTATACATCAGTGGTCCTAATCGTGTGCAGATAGTTCCAGGCTGCCATTTCTCGGTACGGTAGTCCCGGGCCAAAACCGGTTGGCCTATCTGGAAGGCCCTAGTTGGCCTTTCATTCATGCCCTGAAACTGCCGGTTCTCCACGTCCCTTCGGATGTTGGGCTTGACCAAATCCAGCCGGCATCTTAGGTTTCTATTGTAGAACATCATGGCGGGAGTTTGGTTAGTAACCATATGCGTTGCATTCCTATATGCAAATAAGAAGTTATCCACCTTGTGCTGAAGTTTTATGTCTTCCTTGATGGCCTTCTTGAAGGTCTGGACAAACCTTTCAGCCAATCCATTGGTGGCGGGATGGTATGGGGCGGACGTGTAGTGCTTTACCCCATTGTTCTTTAAGAACTTTCTGAATTCTTCGGACATAAATTGCGGTCCATTATCAGAACATATCTGCTCCGGCAGCCCATTCCTGGCAAATATGGTCCTTAATACTGTGATGGTTTTTTCCGTGGTGGTGGAGGACATCTTTATTACCTCCGGCCACTTGGAGTGTGCATCAACTGCGATTAAGAACATTGAGTCCATAAATGGACCAGCAAAGTCGATGTGCACCCTTTGCCAGGGAGATGAGGGCCACTCCCATGGATGTAGAGGGGCCTGTGGCGGAGCATTTTGGACCTTCTGGCATCCTAGGCAGCTCTTGGTCATGTCTTCGATGTCTCCATCGATACCTGGCCACCATACAAATGCCCTAGCTAGGTTCTTCATTTTCACTCCACCCAGATGCCCCTCGTGAAGCTCCTTTAGCACTTTATCCTGGAGTTTGGGTGGAATCACCACTCTGGATCCACACATCACGGTTCCTCGGCACACTGACAGCTGTTCTCTTCTTTGCGAGAATGCTGGCAACAGTGGTTCGCCATGTGCTGGCCATCCCTTCACTGTTAAATCGTAGACCCGTGAGAGAGTAGGGTCATTTCTTGTCTCCCTTTCAATGGCAGAATTTGTCACCGGTAGACATTCCACTATGGTAGAGTGGAATATCTCTACTGGGTCTACTGTAGGTGCCTCTTCTATCGTTGGCAACGGTAGGCGTGATAAACCGTCAGCATTCCCATGCTGTTTTGACCCTTTGTATTCAATGTTGTATTGGTGTGCCCCTAGAAAAAGGGACCACCTCTGTAGTCTTTGTGCCGTCATAATGGGAACACCTTTTTTAGGGTTGAATATGGAGATGAGGGGTTGACGGTCAGTCAGCAAGGTAAATTTTTGTCCGTGTAGGTAATGGTTGAATTTCTTCACTCCCCATACCAGGCTGAGTGCTTCCCTGTCTATCTGGGCATAGTTACGCTCAGCTGAGTTCAATGAGCGTGACGCAAAAGCTATCGGCCGTTCCGAGCCATCAGGGAATCTATGGGACAATACCGCTCCTATGCCGTAAGGGGATGCATCGCACGCCAGTCTGATTGGTAGTGATGGGTTGTAATGAGCCAAAATTTTCTCGGATGTGATTAAGTCTTTACATTTATGGAAGGCACGTTTACAGTCTTCGTTCCATTTCCAAATCACTCCTGTCTGTAGAAGATCATTAAGAGGGTGTAGAATAGTTGATAAGTTCGGTAAAAATTTATGATAGTAATTTATTAATCCCAGGAATGACCTTAATTGTGAAACATTTTCAGGTGCTGGGGCTTTTATAACTGCTTCAATTTTTTCAGGTGACTTATGCAACCCTTCCTTATTAATTATGTGGCCACAATATGATATCTGATTTTGGAAAAATTCGCACTTGGGGCGATTTGCTCGTAGGCCCCGTTCTTTCAGCCTAGTGAGCACCTGCTCCAAATTGGCAAGGTGCTCGTTGTCGTTGTCTCCTGTTATAAGGATGTCGTCTAGGTAGCATTGAGTCCCCGGAATCCCTTGCAGGACTTGCTCCATAGCTCTTTGCCAGATAGCTGGAGCTGATGCTATTCCAAAAACCAGTCGATTGTACTGGTACAGGCCTTTGTGTGTGTTTATTGTGAGATACTTTTTAGAGGTCTCCTCAACCTCCATCTGTAGATATGCCTGTGCCAAGTCAATTTTTGTGAAACGTTTCCCTCCGGATAGTGAGGCGAAAATATCTTCTATCCTCGGAAGAGGATACTGTACCGTGTGAAGGACCGGGTTTACAGTCACCTTAAAGTCCCCACAGATGCGAATTTTTTTCTGTTCCTCAGAGTTATTTTTCAATGTTTTTTTCATGACTGGAACGATGGGTGTTGCCCATTCGCTCCAATCTATTTTGGATAATACGCCTGCCTTTTCCAAATTCTTCAGCTCTGCCTCGACTGCCGGACGTATTGCGTATGGCACCGGTCTTGCCTTAAAAATTTTTGGAATTGCTGTATCTTCCACTTTTATTGAGGCGGTGATGCCTTTCAAGGTTCCTAGTTTCTCTTGAAACACTTCTTTGGCGTTGGCCAAGATGTCTTTTAATCGTTCAGGTATGATGTCATCATTGTTTTTTTCCTTACTGGTTACCGTCAGTGCCTGAATGGAGTGCCAGTCTAAACGTATCTTCCTTATCCATTCACGTCCCAACAACGGTGGACCACCATCTTGTAGAATGTATAAATACAACTTTTGTATTTCTTTGCCGTTGTATACCACAGGCACCCTTATTTTTCCTTTGGGGTAGACTTTCTGCCCCGTATATGTTTTTAAGATAATGGATGTGTCTTTTAGAGGTATATGCGAAAATAGCCTCTCGTAATCTCGTCGATTTATTACGGTTAGAGCTGATCCTGTATCTAGCTCCATTTTAACTGGGGACCCTGCTATTGTGAGGGTAACCCAAATGGTTTGGTAATCCTCTTTGGCAAGTACATTATGTAATTTGAGACAGCTTAGTCTCTTGTTTCCGGAGTCGCTATCGCTATTCTGGTCTTCGGAGCTACTGTCCGCCATCATTTGTACCTTCCTGTACTTTTCTTTATTGATTCTTTGTTTTCTGTCAGTGGATTTATTTTGTCCAGATTGGCATACCTGTGCAATGTGTCCAATCTTACCACATTGCCTGCATGCTTTGCCCTTGAACCAGCAGTCCCTCTGGTTATGGGTGGATCTGCCGCAGCGATAACATCTTCCGAACTCCTGTGTCATTTTATGGGTGCCGAAGTCCTGTGTCTCTTGTATCTCTGCAGCTCCTTTTGCTGCTGCTTCGTATGATACAGCCATACTGAAAGCTTTGTCCAATGTTAAATCTTTTTCAGAAAGCAGTCTTTTTTGTGTTCCTTCACTTAAGAGACCGCAAACAAATTTGTCTCGAAGATAATCCGATAGTCCTGCTCCGAATTGGCAGTACTTTGATAGCTTTCTTAATTCGGTTAGGTAATCAGCGTTACTTTCATTATTGTGTTGATTTCTCTTGAAGAACTTGAATCGTTCCGCTATCAGCAGCGGTGTTGGGTTTAAATGCTCCTGCAGGGTATCAACAATTTCTTTAAAAGTCTTGTCCTTTGGTTTGGCTGGAGTGATTAAATTTCGTAACAGCCCGTATGTCTTCGCGCCCATTAAGTTCAGAAGTACTGAAGCTTTTTTTTCATCTGTTATTCCATTTGCAGTGCAATAAACCTCTATTCTTTCCACGTATGTGGTCCAATCTTCTATTTCGCCATCAAAAGCCTCAATATTACCAGATTTAGGCATTTCAGAAAAGATATGGCGCTTCCCGCGCTTTTATTTTCTCTCTGTAGCAACGATATGGCGCTTCCCCGCCGCTGCTACCGATAACAACGCTGTTTATTCACTGTTGGAGACTCGTTCCCGACGGAGGTCTAAACGCTGACCTGCTTGCCGCACCGGCCGCCTCTCGAGTGCACCCTCCCAGTCCGTTATTGCTTGCCTCCAATTTCGCTGCCTGTCTCAGCTGTAGAGCCCGCCGCTGGAGCTCCAGCCTGACGCCCAGGAAGGATTAGCGCAGTACCTGTCATCAGCTTGGCCAGCTGGTGAAACCACAGTTTCTCTTACTTCCTTGAGTCTTCTGGACGCTGGAGGAATCGATGTCCTTGAGGTGCTGCCGAATTGCAGGTAAGTCCGTTTCCACTTCATCGCCACTGTAGTGTCCGTGTGTAGATAAAGACACTGAAGACAGGAGTTGGTTCATAGGTATTTACTAAGCAAGTCTGGGGGGGGTTTCTAAAGGATATACACAACACACAGGCTTATATAGCCCAAGTGGCAATTACCGGCATTACGCACACCTGGGGCTCTTAAAGGCACATACACCATAATTGCTCTTAAAAGGCACATACACCACAAAATCGTTTTCCAGCCAGGTAGTGCCGCCAGTGGCGCACCACCTCCACAATGGCCTGGGCCTCTTTTTCCACAGAGGAGTGTCTGAGTTCGGAGCCCTGGAGGGTTCGTGAAAAAAAGGCCACGGGTCTTCCCGCCTGGTTAAGGGTAGCGGCCAGGGCAAAGTTGGATGCATCGCTCTCCACCTGGAAGGGGATGGACTCGTCTACCGAGTGCATGGTGGCCTTGGCAATGTCGTCTTTTATACGGTGAAAGGCTGAGCGGGCCTCCGCCGTCAGGGGGAAGGAAGTGGACTTGATAAGTGGACGGGCTTTGTCCGCATAATGAGGGACCCACTGGGCGTAATAGGAAAAGAAGCCCAGGCACCTTTTGAGGGCCTTGAGACAGTGGGGCAGGGGAAGTTCCATCAATGGGCGCATCCGGTCAGGGTCAGGGCCGATGACTCCGTGTTCCACCACGCAGCCAAGGATAGCGAGGCGGGTTGTGCGGAATATGCACTTTTCCTTGTTGTACGTGAGGTTTAGGAGTTGGGCCGTGCGAAGGAACTTATCAAGATTGGCGTCATGGTCCTGCAGGTCATGGCCGCAGATGGTCACGTTGTCCAGGTAGGGAAACGTGGCCTGTAACGCATTCTCGTCGACCATCCGGTCCATCTCCCTCTGGAAGACGGAGACACCGTTGGTGACGCCGAAAGGAACCCTGAGGAAGTGAAAAAGACGGCCGTTTGCCTCGAAAGCTGTGTACCGGCGGTCCTCAGGGCGGATAGGGATTTGGTGGTATGCTGCCTTGAGGTCGATGGTCGAGAAAACGCGATATTGCGCTATCTTATTAACCATGTCGGCTATGCGGGGGAGAGGGTATGCGTCCAACTGGGTGTACTTGTTGATAGTCTGGCTGTAGTCGATGACTAGGCGCTGCTTGTTGCCAGTCTTAACGACTACCACCTGGGCTCGCCAGGGGCTGGTACTATCCTCAATAATCCCCTCTTTCAGGAGCCGGGTCACCTCAGATCTTATGAAGGATCTGTCCCCGGTGCTGTATCGCCTGCTCTTTGTGGCGATAGGCTTGCAGTCGCGGGTGAGGTTGGCGAACAGGGGGGGGGGGGGGTGTGATTTTGAGGGTGGAGAGACTACAGGTGGGGCGCGGCGGGCAATTTAAAAACTGCTGGTTGCAGACAGTGAGCGGGGGAAGAGGTCCACCGTATGTCAAGGTGACACTCTTAAAGTGACAATGAAAGTCCAACCCCAGCAGAACGGCAGCGCAGAGATGTGGCAGGACGAATAGCTTTACATTTTTATAAACGGAGCCCTTTACCGAGAGGGTCACTACGCAGTAGCCGCCGACGTCTGCTGAGTGAGATTTCGAGGCCATGGAGATCCGATGGCGCGTTGGCCGGACCGAGAGGGAATAGCGCCGTACCGTATCAGGGTGTATGAAGCTCTCCGTGCTCCCGGAATCAAAAAGGCAAGTTGTGGCGCGGCCATTTACCTGGATGTCCATCGTGGACCTGGCTAGCTGATGGGGTCTGGATTGATCCAGCGTAATGGAGGCCGCTGTGGAGTCGGGAGCGTCGCTGTAGAACCCCGGTGAGGCGGCGGTGGGTGAGTCGGGGGCCCGTTGGCAGAATGGCGGACAAGATGGCGGCGCCCATGACGATCCCGATCCCCACGAGGCTGGAGGAAGGCAAGATGGCCGCTCCCACGAATCGCACGCGGCGCTGCTGGAGGTAGGGGTCTTCTGACTTCTGCAGACGCCAGCGTAGTGTCCCTTCTTACCGCAGGCAGAGCAGACCGCGTTTTTCGCCGGGCAGCGCGCCCTGGGGTGTTTGGTTTGGCCACAGAAATAACATTTCTGGCTCGGGCGGGACATCGCTGCAGCAGTTGAGGCCGGGGCCCGTGGCGGCGCCGCGTCCCAAGGTGGCGGCGGCTGCGGCATCCATGAGGCGGCCGCGCGGTCCGGGGAGTAGGCCTCCATGTTCCGGTGGGCTACGTCCAACGAGAGGGTGAGTGAAATCGCCTTCTTCAGGTCGAGCTCGCTACTTTCCAGCAGTCGCTGCCGTGTGTGAGTGGACCTGAGGCCCGCCACGAGGGCGTCCCGGATGAGCTCCTCCGTATGTTCCGTGGCTGATGCTTGCATTCGCAGGCTCGGCCGAGTTCCTTCAGCGCCCGTATGTATGCTTCTGTGGGTTCCCCGGGCTGTTGTTTGCGAGACCCCAGGAGATGTCTTGCGTAAACATAGTTGACCGGGCGTGCGTATTGCTCCTTCAAAATGTCGATGGCCCCCTGGTAGCTCGTAGCGTCCCGGATAAGGGCAAAAGCTCGGTGGTTTACTTTAGAATTCAGCACCCTGAGCTTGTCGGCGTCGTTGGCGACGGTCTCGCCGGATGCAGCCAGAAAGGACTCAAAACAGTTCAGCCAGTGCGAGAACTTAGCAGTCGAGTCCGGTTCTTGCGGGTCGAGTTCCAGGCACTTGATCTTAAGTATCTGCAGCATCGTTTTTTTTTTCTTCAGTAGTTAATAAAATTGATGCGCTATCAATTCTAATAAGAGGCTGGAGCTGAGTTCAGAACGACAGGCTTTTATTAACTACTGAATTGCACTTCAGACAGATCAGGACTATGCCTCTAGTGGACGATCGAATGCCAGGAGCTGCCATGCGGCTGTCCTTATACTCGGTAGCCGGGGGCGGAGTCAGCTGAGGCATAGTCAGACATAACAGTGAAACAAGAGTGAACGACAACAACAAGTGAACACAGTGAACTACAGTGGTTTACCACAAACCTCAAGTGCTTTACTCGAGGAGGATTCATAATGTTTGATTATGTGTAAGTTTTTTAAGTTTAGACTGCTGAAGTTTTAAAGGAAAACTATTAAAAGCAGGTGAACAGCTGAGTTGAAGGGGGGAAAGAATATTGGAGTTGCTAAGTTTACAGACCTGCAGTTTTATTCTCTTCCCCCGCCCCCCCCCCCCTTCACCCCTCTTTGTGAAGGTGTTAACTGGGATACGTTTCCACAATGCTGACAGTCCTGCTGTAGCTCATTTGTGCGAACTTCGACTGCTGCTTTGCCTGGTGTCGCCATCTGGTTAGCTGTGCATATACTGACGTCCGGTGAGAGCCAGGTTGGACTTGGCTGTAAGGTCCCGCCCCCCCCCCCCCCCCCCCCCAAGCAATTGAATAGCCTGCCATTGGTCACTATCCAAGCTAACATGAGGAATGACCACTTAGGCAAGGTCCCAGAGGGCTGTTGGCATTGTGGAATTGTACTCCAGAATGAGCCGGCGCCTTCAGGAAGAAAGAGAAAATTGGAAGAAAAAAAAAGAATCTTAGACGTGCTGGTCTGTATTGTTTAATTGCTACATGCGACCATGTTTGACTAGGCTGTTGAGGGAGCCAATCATTTTATAGGATTCCGTGCAATTTATATGCTTAAAAGTTTGAGTCATCGTAAAAAGTTACTTTTAGATAACCCTTAGACTGCTCGATCTCTCTCTCGATCTTCTCTCTCTCGATCTCTCTTTCTCGATCTTCTCTCGATCTCTCTTTCTCGATCTCTCTCTCTCGATCTCTCTCTCTCGATCTCTCTCTCTCGATCTCTCTCTCTCGATCTCTCTCTCTCGATCTCTCTCTCTCGATCTCTCTTTCTCGATCTCTCTCTCTCTCTCGATCTCTCTCTCTCTCTCTCTCGATCTCGATCTCTCTCTCTCGATCTCTCTATATATATTCCAAAGGACAATGACATAAATGTGCTGGTGCTGCGTTTTTTAACAGCTCTTTCTGTCAAATGGGCATTCGACATCACTTGAACCTGCAGTGTTTGTGAGTTGTTAGGTTCAGGATTGTTCGGTGAGATAGCTTACCATGTACAGGAAACTTTTTTTTGACGTGGTGCCGGTTCACCAAAAATTCCACACGGGGCGAATCCTGCTCCTGTTTCCCTTCCAGTAACAGAACTGAGCTAAACCCAGCCTTTAATGAGCAGGGCTGAGGGAGGTTGGTTGCTAGGCACTGCAGTGATGTCATAAAGCAGGGCCATTCAGCCCAGCTGGTCGTCTCCTTGACCCTTTAAATGTCAAGAGCCAGGACACCCTGTCTCCAAACACAGCCCACCTGTTCATCCTGAGAATCCCCGGGGAAGGCCCAAGGCCCAGAGTGTGGAACACAACCAAGGGGGAAAGAGGAGGAGAACCAGGACACCCTTCAGCTCCACAATACAACAGAGGGACTTTGGCCTAGAAATTGGAGATCACTAAAAACCTGCCGGTGCCACCGTGGGCTGGAGTTAACGGCTGCCGAAATTGATGGCGTTGGCAGGACCGGTAAATTGGTGTTGGCTGCTAATTAACATTAGCCCAGCACTAAACTTAACGTGTGTGGTGATTATTCTTTATGTTTAGTAAGAAGTATTGTGATTGGTTGTTTGTTTCCTGCCTTGGGATATATGCTGTAATCCCCGACACACTGAAGCTGCATTTTGCCAGCGACTAGACAGTGAGCCAGTGATCTGGCTGTCGATCAGCTTGTTCCTCTGGATTCTTGTGTTGTGGGTGAATAAAACCACATCATCCGTACAGAAAGAATTTGCATTTAGATACTTCCTTATGGCATCGCTCAAACATCCCAAAGCAATGAATTGCGTTGCAGCCTGGTCACTGTTGCTATGAGCTGTTGTTGCGTTGGTGTACATGGCAGCTATTTTGCACACAAGGTTCCACAAACAGCAAAGTGATGAATGAGCAGCAATCGGACAATATCTGGCAGCAAGTTTTACTAACCCACCGTCCAACTGCAAATGTGGGGTCTCTCTCCCTCTCCAAACCCCAACCGACATCCCACCACTGCCCTCCGACCCCGAGCGACCCCCACCAACTGGGGAAGAAGGGGGGAGGCAGAGGAGGGTCGGGGGGGGGGTGCGGGGAAGAGGGTCGGAGGGGGAGAGAGGGGAGGAGGGGCAGAAGGGGAGCAGAGGGGGAGATGGGGCAGAGGGGGAGGAGAAGCGGAGGGGGAGGAGGGGCGGAGGGGCTCAGTAGACTAGCTGATGGCCAATGTAAGTTAGACAAACTTTAACAAAGAACAAACTAATTAAATCTAAAAATGGCAGCACAGGGAGCCAGTGCTATTCTAGTAATTACATGACAGTTTGCTGAACATTTCTGGTAGGATTTTTTTTTAGATTCTTTAATTAAGGATGAAATGACTATCTAGACAAAGAGAACACTGTTATAGAAAGCAGCACGGACTTTGCAAGGGACGATTGTGATCGGCAAGCCTCAGAATTACTCGAGGTATTAACAGACCTGATCGAAGGGGAAATGCATTGGATGGGCTGGATGGACTTCAGGAAAGCCTTTGACAAGGTGCCACATTGGAGACTACTGGGGAGGATTAAGGGGTATGGAATTAGGGGGAGGATAGCAAACTGGATTAAATATTGGTCAGAAGGAAAATATCAGAGAGTCGGAGTTGAGAGCAGTTTCTCGGTGGTTGGCAGTGGGTAGTGCTGTCCCACAGGGTTCAGTTCTGGGGCCACTCCTGGTCCCTGTGTCTATCAATAACCTGGATATAGGGCTAGAGGGAGTGGTGTCCGAATTTGAAGATAAGACTAAAATAGGAGGTAGCGTTAATTCTTTAGAAGACCAAAGGAAGCTACAATGGGATATTGATAAGATGGGGAATGGGCTAAAAGTGGCCGATGGAATGCAGCGTTGCTAAGTGAGGTGATGCATTTTGGTCTATAACAGCAGTAGTAATGATCCTGAGAATGAGAGTGTGCTCGGGGCTGGGGGAGCAGCAGGATTTGGGAGTCAGTTCCACAGGACATTAAAGGCAGCATCTCCGGGTGATGGGGCTGTGAAACAAAGCTCATAGAATTCTAGGTTTTATCACGAGGTATAGAATATAAAAGCGAAGAGGTAATGATATAAAACCCTAATAAGACTTCAGTTAGAGACTGTGTGCAGTATTGGGCTCCACACTATAGGAAGGACAGGGAACAGCACAGATTCACTGGGATACTGTCTGGTACGAGGAACTACAAATAGGAAGAAAGGCTTTTTAAAAATTGGGGCTTTTTTCATTAGAACAACACGATGAAGTGTTTAAAATTCTTTAACGGTGGGACCGGGTAGATAGAAGCAGACTGTTTCCAGTGGCTGAGGGTCGAGAACGAGGGGCCAGAGATACAAGGTTCAATGTCAGAGATTTAGAACAGAGGGTAGGAGAGACTCCCTCACACACAGAGTTGTGAGGCTGTTGATTCACTCCCAGGGTTAGTGGCTGAGACAGAAACTGTGTGAAAATTCAAGATTAGATTTGCGAGGAGGATGAATGAAAAGGGATATGGGAACAGGGCGGGTAAATGTGATTGGGACTATTTGCTCACAGGGAGGGTAAAGGCCATCACAGGCTGGATGGGCCGAATGGTCTGTTTCCATGCTGTAACATCTTTGTATTTACACCAAGTGTCAGTGCTGAGCATTCCCAGACACAGTTAGTACGCCAGATGTGGAGTAAAGCCCCCATTACTCTGTTCCAACCCAAACTTCAGAAAAGCCCATTTTCATCTCCCAAAGCAGGCATTGTTGTCACCTCGCTGTGAAATCAGTGCCAAGTTATGCCAAAGTAAGAATAATTTTCTGCTGTTCACCCATTCACATCAGAGATTGGACTGAATGTCTCATTTCACTCTGGACCCATACAGTTGACAGGAATATGCATTTTTGCAACAAAAGTTTTGGATTAAATGCAACATGTGCCCAGTGACAGAAGGCCATACATACGTACTTTAAAGCGGATGATATAAGCAGCGACCAGGACGCCAACACTCTGCACCAAGTCCCCCAGAGCATGGATGAAAGCGGCTCGGACAGCGAGACTCCCGGGGTTATGACTTGTGTTTGGGAGTGTTCCTCGCACCTCCTCTTGCAGCATTTTCTGACGGGCAGTGAGAATGCAAATGGGAATGCGAGTGACTGGAGTGGCTCAGCAAAAATCCCATTCTGTTAAATTTAAATTAAAAAACACACAAATATAAATAGTGAAACATTTGTACTTCCACCGCACAATCAGACAGTGGTTGGGCACAAACTCCATTCTTACTCTGAACAGCCCCAGGAACCTGCCACAGGAACTTAAATATTACAGAACGCACAATTACAGGGAGCGGGTGATGTTGCAGATGCACATCAGGAAGTCTCGCTGTGGAGCTGCCCAATCTTCTCCAATATCCATCTCAGCAAGAGAACTCGGTTTAAAATCTCGTTTCAAGAATGGAATGTTGACTCCTTCAGTCATAGTCATACAGCACAGAAAGAGGCCCTTCGGCCCATCGCGTCCATGCCGGCCATCAAGCCCTGTCTAATCTAATCCCATTTTCCAGCATTTGGTCCGTAGCCTTGTATGCTATGGCATTTCAAGTGCTCATCCAAATGCTTCTTGAATGTTGAGGGTTCCTGCCTCTACCACCCTTTCAGGCAGTGAGTTCCAGATTCCAACCACCCTCTGGGTGAAAAAGTTTTTCCTCAAATCCCCTCTAAACCTCCTGCCCCTTACCTTGAAACTATGCCCCCTTGTTATTGACCCCTCTACTAAGGGGAAAAGTTCCTTTCTATCTACCCTATCTATGCCCCTCATAATTTTGTACACCTCAATCAGGACCCCCTCAGCCTTCTCTGCTCCAAGGAAAACAACCCCAGCCTGTCCAGTCTTTCTTCATAGCTGAAGCGCTCCAGCCCAGGTAACATCCTTGTAAATCTCCTCTGCACCCTCTCCAAAGCAATCACATCCTTCCTATAGTGTGGCGACCAGAACTGCACACAGTACTCCAGCTGTGGCCTTACCAGCGTTTTGTACAGCTCCATCATAACCTCCCTGCTCTTATATTGTATGCCTCGGCTAATGAAGGCAAGTATCCCATATGCCTTTTTAACCACCTTATCCACCTGTTCTGCTGCCTTCAGGGATCTATGTACATGCACACCAAGGTCCCTCTGATCCTCCGTCTTTCCTAGGGTCTTACCATTCATTGTGTATTCCCTTGCCTTGTTAGTCCGTCCAAAATGCATCACCTCACACTTTTCAGGGTTAAATTCCATTTGCCACTGTTCTGCCCATCTGACCAACCCATCTATATCGTCCTGTAGCCTGAGGCTTCCCTCCTCGCTATTTACCACCCCACCAATTTTCGCGTCACCTGTGAACTTACTGATCATACCTTTTACATTCGCATCCAAATCATTAATGTAGACCACAAACAGCAAGGGACCCAGCACCGATCCCTGCGGTACCCCACTGGACACAGGCTTCCAGTCACAAAAACAACCTTCCACCATCACCCTCTGCCTTCTGCCACTAAGCCAGTTTTGGATCCAATGTGCCAAGGCACCCTGGATCCCATGGGCTCTTACCTTCCTGACCAGTCTCCTATGCGGGACTTTATCAAAAGCCTTACTGAAATCCATGTAAACCACATCCACTGCACTACCCTCATCTACACACCTAGTCACCCCCTTGAAAAATTCAATCAAATTGGTCAGACATGATCTTCCCTTGACAAAGCCATGCTGGCTATCCCTAATTAATCCTTGCCTCTCCAAGTGGAGACTAATTCTGTCCCTCAGAATTTTTTCCAATAATTTCCCTACCACTGATGTTAGGCTCACTGGCCTGTAATTCCCTGGTTTATCCCTACTACCCTTCTTGAATAATGGTACTATGTTAGCTGTTCTCCAGTCCTCTGGCACGTCCCCTGTGGCCAGAGAGGTTCTGAAAATTTGTGTCAGAGCCCCTGCAATCTCCTCCTTTGCCTCACATAGTAGCCTGGGATACATCTCGTCCGGGCCTGGGGATTTATCCACTTTTAAGCCTGCTAAAACCGCTAGTACCTCCTCCCTCTCGATGCTAATATGTTCAAGTATATCACAGTCCCCCTGCCCGATTTCTATGTCCACATCGTCCTTCTCCATAGTGAACACAGATGAAAAAAATTCATTTAAAACCCCACCTACATCTTCTGGCTCTACACACAGCTTGTCACTTTGGTCCCTAATGGGCCCTACTCTTTCCCTAGTTATCCTCTTGCCCTTAATATACTTATAGAACACCTTAGAATTTTCCTTTATTTTGCTCGCCAGTGTTATTTCATGGCCCCTCCTCGCTCTCCTAATTTCTTTTTTAAGTATCCCCCTGCAATTTTTGTACTCCTCTAGAGCTTCCTCTGTCTTTAGTCCTTTGTATCTGCCAAAAGCCCCCCTTTTTTTCCTAATCGATTCTCGTATATCCCTTGACATCCAAGGTTCCCTGGGCTTGTTTGTCCCACCCTTGACCTTTACGGGAACATGTTGCCATTGTACTCTCAATTTCCTTTCTGAAAGACTCCCATTGCTCTGAAGTGCCAGATCCTGCCTTATCATATTAAAATCGGCCTTCCCCCAATTTAGAACCTTTATTTTCGGTCCATCCTTGTCCTTTTCCATGACTACCTTAAATCTCACCAAATTATGGTCACTGTCACCAAAGTGCTCACCTACTAACACATCTACCACTTGCCCGGCCACATTCCCTAGAAATAGGTCCAGTACCGCCCCCTCTCTTGTAGGACTTTCTACATGCTGGCTCAAAAAGCTCTCCTGGATGCACTTTAAGAATTCTGCACCCTCTAAGCCTTTCACACTCTGACTATCCCAGTTAATATTGGGGAAGTTGAAATCCCCCACTATTATTACCCTATTATATGCACACTTCTCTGAGACTTGCCTACATATCTGTTCCTCTATCTCCCCCTGACTGTTTGGGGGCCTATAGTACACTCCCAGCAAAGTGCTTGCCCCCTTTTTGTTTTTAAGTTCAACCCATATGGCCTCATTAGAGGAACCTGTTAATATACCATCCCTCCTTACAGCAGTAATTGACTCCTTAATTAATATTGCGACACCCCCTCCTCTTTTACCCCACCCCCTCTGTCTCGCCTGAAGATTCTATACGCCGGAATATTGAGCTGCCAGTCTTGCCCCTCCCTCAACCATGTCTCCGTGATAGCAACAATATCATACTCCCATGTCCTGCACTGGGGTATCAGTGAGTGGGGCTTAAACTCTCAACCTCCTGACCCAAGGACATCAGTGCTACCAACTCAAAGGTCAGTATGAATCCTGGTTTATTCATTCTAGCAACTCTGGGTGGTCGCCTTTAACCCGGATACCATGGACTGGCTGAACTCCACAGGTAAGGCAGCAGAAAGCAGCAGGCCAGGAAATGGGCTGAATTATGCCGGGTGCATCTCAGTATAAAAATCCCCAACTACAGCTAAAACCAATCGTCACTGAACGATTGAATTTTAAAACATTCCTTGGAGTGTTCTGCCTGGTAACTGGTTAAAAAAACATTTTGAATACTGCCCATCTCAACCTGCAGCAGAAACCTCAATCCGATTCAAACCAAACCTGTTAGACGACATGATTTCATCTCGGTTTCACTGGATGGAATCAAACTATCCAATTGTGGTGAATTTTCTGCAAGGTAGTGTTTTAGGCTAGATCTGGAATTAAGTCCCAAGAGGTTTGCCTGAGAAGCATTTGCAGTCCTTACAGTACTGGGTCATTGTTCAGAGACAGAGCTGCTCATGACCCCCACACTGTCAAAACAGAAACTACTCGCATGGCAGGCCAATGAGCATTGGGAGGTTATACACCATTCATCCAGGATTATTTTAAAAAAAACCTGCCCAGGAATCTGGAGCAAGTATATTGTGGAGCGTGGATTAACATCAGCTCATCACCTCCCACAACATTAGAAAGATAACGTGGTTATTTAAAGCAAACACGAGACTTACATGAGGTTAATGGCAACTCCAATTGCTGCGATGATGATCATCACATCGGCTTGGATCTCAAAGTCCTGGTGTATGGTCCTCTGAACAGCTTCGTAGACAAGCCCGATAGTCACCGCATAGATCAGCATCACACTGAGCACTGCAGTCTGGGCAACGGAGGAAGTAAATGGACCACATCAACATCGCACAATCATACAAACAGCGCACTCAAATCGCAACATGTCAACACTAGGACAGATTCGAAGACCAGAGGGGTCACGTCAAACAAAACAATATCACTACAACTGGAGGGAACTGAACTAATGAGTGAAGCTCACAAATAGGATGTGACTGTCACATAATTCGGTACATTTGTCCAATTACTCTGCTGCCCACGACCTATTCTATACACATAGGCAACACGCAAGATATTGTATTATAAACATTTAAACAAGCAACAGCTCCCAGACCAATGGTTATCAATAGAACAGAGAGGCTACAAGAAATAATCAGCATGCGTTTCCCAGCACACACATCTACTGAGGCTCTGAGAAACTAAGTGAAGGTTCCCACAGGGATCAATCAGAGTTGGATTTTCAGAAGGTTTTTGTTGCTATTTGAAAGTTACGGGTGGTGAACCCGTCACTGAGTGTGGAGCAGCCAGGACACCACATGTCACCTGCTAGCTGGAGGCTTTAATGTGCTCTCTTTGGGAATGAGGAAGGCATTTTTCAGATCTTCTCTTGTTGGAAGTTTTACCTTTTAGTCTTGTCCCTCAGGATGCTCCATAGTAAGGGAAGGGTTCGCGAGTGTACAAAACATGCCCTGTCCATGGTTTGGTCAACTGATATTTTTTGGTCAGCCAGGTCTCCAATGACCATCGCTGTGCTTAACCACCTCCAAAACAAGTAGTAAGAAATCCACGCGTAGTTTGTTTGCTCAACGTAGGGAGCACATCATCTCCCTGTAGGCATAGGGACATGTCCCATTCAAGCCCAGAGTTCTTAGGCGCAGGTTGGCAAGAGCTTTAGTGATTCTTGTCCCCACCCTAAATATCTGCAGACTTACTGATGATCACCAACAGCTAAAATCAGGGTCGACCAGCACAAAGCTCGAGCAAGCTTTCAACATTACCCAGCCAGCCAGCACCACCCTACCTGTTGGGGCATTGGCTTGTAGCGTTACCCGGAGCCGAGTGGAAGGTTCACAGGTCGATCCTTAGGTCCAATTAATGAGCGAGACTGACGGGTTAATCATCAACTGGCAGTCAATGCCAACCTTCTGCCAGAAGGTCAGCTTGGAACCACCTTTATTCCAAAGAGACTGTGCTACCTGCTCCCATCCCATCCCATTCCCACCCCCAAGGAAGATGGTCACTGGTTGGTCATTAAGCAACTGATGAGCACAGGTTTGAGCCTTTGCTGAGTGGACATCAGATACTGCCATCTCCTCAAGTGACATGGTGAGAAACACAGCTCAACTCAAATTGTGAGAGCGCACTGCCACCAATCTAATAACCATAGCAAGGGCACATGCCATACAATCACTAGGTCCACCAATTTCAAACAAAATGACTTGCATTTATATAGCGCAGTTAACATAGAAAAATGTCCCAAGGCATTTCACAGAAGCGTAAATCAGATAAAAATCAACGCCAAGCCAAAGAAGAAGATATTAGGAGGGGGGACTAAAAGCTTGGTCAAAGAAGTGGTTTTAAGGAGGGCTTTAAATGGAGGATCGAGAGGTGGAGAGGTTCAGAGTGGGAATTCCAGAGCTTAGAGTCTAAATGGCCAAAGGCACGTCCACTATTGGTGCAGCGAAGGGAGTGGAGGATGCATGAGGCCCTGGAGAATTTGAATGGATGTGTTCCAGCCCCGGACTGTGAAAATCTGATGAAATCACATCGCCAAGATGATACTGCAGTCTAAAAATACACAATATCATCAATTTACTTTCGCCAAGTTTTTGCGCCTTTCACAACCAGCAGTTTTAACCTGTGTTCTTAAATCTTTATCCATGGAATTGAGCCTCCTCCCCAGCCCTCCCCCAAAGATTTGGCCAAAACATCCCAACAAAAGTCACAATTGTATTTGGTGAAAGCCCAAGGTCACTCCTTGCAGGATTAAGCGGTGTCGAGTAATGTACACAGGGCAGCATGCAGGGTTAAAACATGCTCCAGCTATAACTGCTGTGCTTCCGTGTGCAGACTAATCCGACAGTGGTTATTGTTTTACCACCAGGCACATGACACAAAGTTCAGACAGCGATCCTCTGCTGACTCAACTAATTATGGAATGTTTTTCCAAAGTAAAGTAGTGATTTTCAGCTGGGTTACTGACACACGAATTCCACAACAGTAAAACCCAGCTACAAATCCAGGAGCTAGTTAGTGCATGATTTAATTAAATAAATAATCATAGAATGATACAGCGCAGGAGGCCATTTGGCCCATCATCCCTGTGCCGGCTCTTTGAAAGAGCTAACTACCAAAATAACTCAGCCCTTTACATTAAAGTAATCCTTGAAGATACAGGATTTTAGACTAAAGACTCATTCAGAGTTCCATTTATGGTTGTACTGAATGAAGCCAAGAGAGTTTGGGTACATTTTAGAAGCATGACTTTGCTTATCATCCCCATAATCAAACTCACTCGGGGCCTGGGACACGGGACACACACTCAGGCCTGCGACATCTCCATTCAAATACCTCAAGGCCCAAATACACAAAATCATGTTCTAGTCAGGAGATTGTTATGAATGAGGGAAGCGTTTCAGTTCATCCTAACTCTGCGGCCAGAAAGACACTCGAACCCCCCCATTGCAGCATCTAATATTGTCTGAAATGATTCCAGGGTTTACCTGCACTGCCCTGTCTGCGAGTCCATTCCATGTGTTGAGCTCTCACTGAAAGGACTTCCTGAGGAGTCCTAAATATACTTTTATCAGTTGGAATCTGTGTCAACAATTACAACAACTTGCATTTATATAGCGCCTTTAACGGAGTAAAATGTCCCAAGGTGCTTCACAGGAGCTTAATCAGACACAAAATTTGACACCGAGCCACATAAGGAGACAGTAGGACAGGTGACCAAAAGTTGTTCAGAGAGGTTGGTTTTAAGGAGCGTCTAAAAGGAGAGAGAGGCGGAGAGGTTTAGGGAGGGAATTCCAGAGCTTAGGGCCCAGGCAGCTGAAGGCACGGCCACCAATGGTGGAGCGACTGAAATTGGGGAAGCACAAGAGGCCAGAGGGAGGGGGGAGGGAGAGGGAGGGCTCTCTCTCTGTGTGTCTGTGTCTCTCTGTCTCTCTCTCTCTCTGTCTCTATCGCTCTCTCTCTGTCTGTGTCTCTGTCTCTCTCTCTCTCTCTCTGGTTCTCTGTCTCTGTGTCTCTTTCTCTCTCTCTCTGTCTCGCTCTGTGTCATTCCGGGTTCTCTGTGCGAGGGACTCTCCGACACCTCCTCCTACCTCCACCTGGACCATGACCCCACTACCGAACATCAAACCACCGTTTCCAAGACTGTCACTGACCTCATCTCCTCTGGAGATCTTCCCCTCGCTGCCACCAACCTCATAGTTCCCCAACCCCGCACAGCCCGCTTCTACCTCCTTCCCAAGATCCACAAACAGGACTGCCCTGGTAGACCCATCGTTTCAGCCTGTTCTTGCCCTACGGAACTTATCTCTTCCTATCTTGACTCTATCTGTTCTCCCCTTGTCCAGTCTCTTCCCACCTACATCCGCGACTCTTCGGACGCCCTCCGCCACTTTAACAGTTTCCAGTTTCCTGGCCCCAACCGCTTTTCACCATGGACGTACAATCCCTCTACACCTCCATCCCCCACCCGGATGGCCTGAGGGCGCTCCGCTTCTTCCTTGAACAGAGGCCCGACCAGTCCCCATCCACCACGACCCTCCTCCGCCTGGCTGAACTTGTTCTCACATTGAACAACTTCTCCTTTAACTCCACTCATTTCCTCCAAATCAAAGGTGTTGCCATGGGTACCCGCATGGGTCCTAGCTATGCCTGCCTTTTCGTGGGCTATGTGGAACAATCTTTGTTCCAGTCCTACTCGGGTCCCCTCCCTCACCTCTTTTTCCGATACATTGATGACTGTATCGGTGCCGTTTCCTGCTCTCGCCCCGAACTTGACAATTTCATTCACTTTGCCTCCAATTTCCACCCTTCCCTCACCTTCACATGGTCCATCTCGGACTCTTCCCTTCCTCGACTTCTCCGTCTCCATCTCTGGGGATAGGTTATCGACCAATATCTACTACAAGCCCACTGACTCCCACAGCTACCTGGACTACACTTCCTCCCACCCCGCTTCCTGTAAGGACTCTATTCCATTCTCCCAGTTTCTCCGCCTCCGCCGTATCTGCTCCGACGACGCCACCTTCCACACCAGTGCTTCAGACATGTCTTCCTTTTTCCGCAACCGAGGATTCCCCTCTACTGTGGTTGACACTGCCCTCGACCGTGTCAGTTCTATCTCCCGCACTTCTGCCCTCACCCCTGCCCCTCCCTCCCGGAACCACGATAGGGTTCCCCTTGTCCTCACCTTTCACCCCACCAGCCTCCACATTCAACGGATCATCCTCCGGCATTTCCGCTACCTCCAAAGTGATCCCACCACCAAACGTATCTTCCCCTCCCCTCCCCTTTCAGCATTCCGCAGGGACCGCTCCCTCCGAGACACCCTAGTCCACTCCTCTATCACCCCAAACAGCCCTTCCCCTTCGCCTGGCACCTTCCCGTGCAAGCGCAGGAGATGTTACACCTGCCCCTATACCTCCTCCCTTCCCACTGTCCAGGGCCCCAAACACCCCTTCCAGGTGAAACAGCGATTTACTTGTACTTCTCGCAATCTAGTATACTGTATTCGCTGCTCACGATGCGGTCTCCTCTACATTGGGGAGACCAAACGCAGGTTGGGTGATCGCTTTGCGGAACACCTCCGTTCAGTCCGTAAGGGGGACCCCGAGCTTCCGGTCGCCTGTCATTTTAATTCACCGCTCCATTCCCACTCGGACCTCACCGTCCTCGGCCTCTTGTATTGTTCCACGGAAGCTCAACGTAAACTCGAGGAACAGCACCTCATCTTCCGATTAGGCAGTCTGCAGCCTTCCGGACTCAATATCTAGTTCAACAATTTCAGATCATAAGCTCGGCCCCCATTTCATTTTCTCTTGTAATTGTTCCACTCCTTTCCCCCCCCCCCCCTTTCCTTTTGTTTCTCTCTCACACCTGGCAGCTGTCTTTTGCCCTGCCAGTACACTTTACACCTAATCCCAGCCTATTACCATCTCGTCCAGCTTCTAATCTCTTTTACTTCTTTTGTTTCTTTTATTCTTTTGTCTGATCGCAGCCCTGCCTTCGATCTAGTTTCTTTTCTTTCCAGTTTTGAAAAAGGGTTCACCCGAAACGTCAACTCAAATTTCTCTCCACGGATGTTGCCTGACCTGCTGAGTTTTTCCAGCATTTTCTGTTGTTATTTCGGATTTCCAACATCTGCAGTATTTTGCTATCCTGCACAGTCTGGCTCTCGGTTTCAGTATCGATATTAGTCGATTGCAGCCGGTTGCTGTCTACGTGACGGGAGCCGCACACCACCTGCTCAGATACAGAAGATATCTTCAGAATCAGGAAGCAGAAAACTTCACAGCTGAACTAGTTCGCTTGGAAGGTATGAGCTGAGCCAATGAAGAATATTTCTGCTGTTTGTAAATTGTTACCAATTGAATCTGTAGATGATAATTTACTGACTTTACTCTGAAGATAATTAGTAATAAATTAATGAAAGTGTAAATTCATTGTCCCGTTTCCTTCCAATAACCAGGACACTTTGAGTGAAGATGTTGCGCTTTTTCTCTCTGCTCCGGAATTCTGTTAGAACCGTCTCTCTCTCTTCCCTCTCTCTCTCTCTCCCCTTCTCCCCCTCTCTCCTTAGAGTCATAGAGTCATAGAGTAATACAGCACAGATAGAGGCCCTTCGGCCCATCGTGTCCATGCCGGCCATCAAGCCCTGTCTAATCTAATCCCATATTCCAGCATTTGGCCCGTAGCCTTGTATGCTATGGCATTTCAAATGCTCATCCAAATGCTTCTTAAATGTTGTGAGGGTTTCTGCCTCCACAACCCTTTCAGGCAGTGAGTTCCAGACTCCAACCACCCTCTGGGTGAAAAAGTTCTTTCTCAAATCCCCTCTAAACCTCCCTCCCTTTACCTTGAATCTATGCCCCCTAGTTATTGACCCCTCTACTAAGGGGAAAAGCTCCTCAGCATCCATCCTATCTATGCCCCTCACAATTTTGTACACCTCAATCATGTCCCCCCTCAGCCTCCTCTGCTCCAAGGAAAACAAACCCAATCTGCCCAGTCTCTCTTCATAGCTGAAGCGCTCCAGCCCTGGTAACATCCTGGTGAACCTCCTCTGCACCCTCTCTAACGCGATCACATCTTTCCTGTAGTGTGGCGACCAGAACTGCACACAGTATTCCAGCTGTGGCCTAACCAGTGTTTTATACAGCTCCATCATAACCTCCTTGCTCTTATATTCTATGCCTCGGCTAATGAAGGCAAGTATCCCATATGCCTTTTTTACCACCTTATCCACCTGTTCCGCCGCCTTCAGGGATCTGTGTACCTGCACACCCAGATCCCTCTGACCCTCCGTCTTGCCTAGGGTCTTACCATTCATTGTGTATTCCCTTGCCTTGTTAGACCCCCCAAAGTGCATCACCTCGCACTTTTCCGGGTTAAATTCCATTTGCCACTGTTCCGCCCATCTGACCAACCCATCTATATCGTTCTGCAGACTGAGGCTACCCTCCTCGCTATTTACCACCCTACCAATTTTAGTATCATCCGCGAATTTACTGATCATACCCTTTACATTCATATCCAAGTCATTAATGTAGACCACAAACAGCAAGGGACCCAGCACCGATCCCTGTGGTACCCCACTGGCCACAGGTTTCCAGTCACAAAAACAACCTTCGACCATCACCCTCTGCCTTCTGCCACTAAGCCAGTTTTGTATCCAATGTGCCAAGGCACCCTGGATTCCATGGGCTCTTACCTTCTTGACCAGTCTCCTGTGCGGGACTTTATCGAAGGCCTTACTGAAATCCATGTATACCACATCCACTGCGTTACCCTCATCCACACACCTAGTCACCCCCTCAAAAAATTCAATCAAATTAGTCAGACATGATCTTCCCTTGACAAAGCCATGTTGACTATCCCTGATTAATCCTTGCCTCTCCAAGTGGAGACAAATTTTGTCCCTCAGGATTTTTTCCAGTAATTTTCCTACCACTGATGTTAGGCTCACTGGCCTGTAGTTCCCCGGTTTTTCCCTACTACCCTTCTTGAATAATGGTACTACATTAGCGGTTCTCCAGTCCTCTGGCACATCCCCTGTGGCCAGAGAGGTCCTGAATATATGTGTTAGAGCCCCCGCAATCTCCTCCTTTGCCTCACACAGCAGCCTGGGGTACATTTCATCGGGGCCTGGGGATTTATCCATTTTTAGGCCAGCTAAAACCGCCAATACCTCCTCCCTCTCGATGTTAATATGTTCGAGCATATCACAGTCCCCCCGCCCTATTTCTATGTCTACATCGTCCTTCTCCATAGTGAAAACAGATGCAAAAAATTCATTTAGAACCCCTCCTACATCTTCCGGCTCCACACACAGATTGCCACTTTTGTCCCTAATGGGCCCTATTTTTTCCCTAGTTATCCTTTTACCCTTAATATACTTATAAAACATCTTCGGATTTTCCTTTATTTTGCTCGCCAGTGTTATTTCATGGCCCCTCCTTGATCTCCTAATTTCTTTTTTAAGTATCCCCCTGCACTTTTTGTACTCCTCTAGGGCTTCCTCCGTCTTTAGCCTTTTGTATCTACCAAAAGCCCTCCTTTTTTTCCTAATCCATTCCCGTATATCCCCTGACATCCACGGTTCCCTGTGGTTTTTGGAACCACTCTTGACCTTTATGGGAACATGTTGCCCTTGTATGATCTCAATCTCCCTTCTGAAAGCCTCCCATTGCTCCGATGCGGATTTTCCTACAAGTAGCTGATCCCAGTCCATTTTGGCCAGATCCTGCCTTATCCTATTAAAATCAGCCTTCCCCCAATTTAGAACCTTTATTTCCGGCCCATCCCTGTCCTTTTCCATGACCACCTTAAATCTTACCATATTATGGTCACTA
Source organism: Somniosus microcephalus (assembly GCF_052327205.1). Taxonomy (NCBI): domain Eukaryota; kingdom Metazoa; phylum Chordata; class Chondrichthyes; order Squaliformes; family Somniosidae; genus Somniosus; species Somniosus microcephalus. The sequence goes on along the minus strand of NC_141019.1, from coordinate 32,556,825 downwards.
TCACCAAAGTGCTCACCTACTAGCACTTTTTCCACTTGGCCGGCCACATTCCCTAGAATTAGGTCCAGTACCGCCCCCTCTCTTGTAGGACTTTCTACATGCTGGCTCAAAAAGCTCTCCTGGATGCACTTTAAGAATTCTACACCCTCTGAGCCTTTCACACTTTGACTATCCCAGTTAATATTGGGGAAGTTGAAATCCCCCATTATTATTACCCTATTATTTGCACATTTCTCTGAGATTTGCCTACATATCTGTTCCTCTATCTCCCCCTGACTGTTTGGAGGCCTATAGTACACTCCCAGCAAAGTGCTTGCCCCCTTTTTGTTTTTAAGCTCCACCCATATGGCCTCATTAGAGGACCCAGCTAATATATCATCCCTCCTTACTGCAGTAATTGACTCCTTAATTAATATTGCGACACCCCCTCCTCTTATACCTCCCCCTCTGTCTCGCCTGAAGATTCTGTACCCCGGAATATTGAGCTGCCAGTCTTGCCCCTCCCTCAACCATGTCTCAGTGATAGCAACAATATCATACTCCCATGTGTTTATCAACACCTTCAGTTCATCCACCTTATTTGCAAGGCTCCTTGCATTAAAATAGATGCCATCCAGCCTTGCCCTTATATATTTGCCCTGCCTACCAAGCTGACTTGTTTTTTCCTCCATAATTGGCAGCACATCCCCCCCTACTTCAGCTCCCCCCTGTATCCCATCCCCCTGCCAAGTTAGTTTAAACCCCCCCCGACAGTGCTAGCAAACCTCCCCGCAAGGATATTTGTCCCGCTCTGGTTCAGGTGCAACCCGTCCGACTTGTACAAGTCCCACCTTTCCCAGAAGCAGGCCCAGTGATCCAGGAAAGTAAAACCCTCCCCCCTACACCAACTCTTTAGCCACGCATTCATCTGCTCTATCCTCCCATTCCTATACTTACTAGCACGTGGCACTGGGAGTAATCCAGAGATTACACCCTTTGAGGTCCTGCCCTTTAATCTGTTACCTAGCTCCCTAAATTCTTGATGCAGGACCTCATCCCTCTTTTTACCTATGTCGTTGGTACCAATGTGGACCACGACCACTGGCTGTTCACCCTCCCCCTCCAGAATGCCCTGCAGCCGCTCAGTGACATCCTTGACCCTGGCACCAGGGAGGCAACAAACCATCCTGGAGTCACGTTTGCGGCCACAGAACCGCCTATCTGTTCCCCTTACTATAGAATCCCCTACCACTATTGCTCTCCCACTCTTTTTCCCCCCCTCCTGGGCAGCAGGAGCACCCCCAGTGCCAGGAAGTTGGCTGCTGCTGCCTTCCCCTGGTGAGTCATCCCCCTCAACAGTATCCAAAGCGGTATACCTGTTTGAAAGGGGGATGTCCGCAGGGGTTCCCTGCACTACCTGCCTGCCTTTGTTGCTCCGCCTGATGGTCACTCCCTGTGCTGCCCTACCCTGAGGCGTGCACAACTCGCTAAACGTGGTATCCACGAGCCTCTCAGCATCGCGCATGCTCCACAACCCATCCACCCGCAGCTCGAGCGCCGCAATGCGGTCTACAAGTAGCTGCAGCTGGATGCATTTCCTGCACACATGGTCGTCAGGGACACTGGCAGCGTCCCTGATTTCCCACATGGAGCAAGAGGAGCAGAACACGGGTCTGAGCTCTCCTGCCATGACTTACTCCTTTAATTAATTTAAAAATTAATTCAATACCCCTCTCTCCTCTTCCCTCTCTCTCCTTCTCCTCTTCCCTCTCTGTCTCTTTCTACTTCCCCCTCTCAGGTTTCACGGTGTCCGGGTCGTAGCGCGGGCTGGCCGCCCGAAGTTTCCCGCTCGCTAACGGCCGCCCGAAGTTTCCCGCTCGCTAACGGCCGCCCGCACTGACCGCGCATGCGCCGCCCGCGAGAGCCCGCTCCCGGCCGCCACTCAGCATTAGATCGGTGTCCTTGATGGAGACGGGGGGTGGGGGGAGACAGTGATTACACGGGGGGGAGGGGGGGAGACAGTGATTTCACGGGGGGGGGGGGAAGACAGTGATTACACGGGGTGGGGGGAGACTGATTACACGGGGGGGGGGGAGACTGATTACACGGGGGGAGACAGTGATTACACGGGGGGGGTGGGGGGAGACAGTGATTACACGGGGGGGGGGGGAGACAGTGATTACACGGGGTGGGGGGAGACTGATTACACGGGGGGGGAGACAGTGATTATACGGGGGGGGTGGCGGGAGACAGTGATTACACGGGGGGGGGAGACAGTGATTACACGGGGGGGGGAGACAGTGATTACACGGGGGGGGGGGAGACAGTGATTACACGGGGGGGAGACAGTGATTTCACGGGGGGGTGGGGGGAGACAGTGATTACACGGGGGGGGTGGGGGGAGACAGTGATTACACGGGGGGGAGACAGTGATTACACGGGGGGGTGGAGAAAGTGATTACACGGGGGGAGACAGTGATTACACGGGGGGGTGGGGGAGAGTGATTACACGGGGGGGGTGGGGGGAGACAGTGATTACGGGGGGGAGACAGTGATTACACGGGGGGGGTGGGGGGAGACTGATTTCACGGGGGGGAGACAGTGATTACACGGGGGGAGACAGTGATTTCACGGGGGGGGGTGGGGGGAGACAGTGATTACACTGGGGGGGGAGACTGATTACACGGGGGGAGACAGTGATTACACGGGGGGGGGAGACAGTGATTTCACGGGGGGGGTGGGGGAGGACAGTGATTACACGGGGGGGTGGGGGGAGACAGTGACTACACGGGGGGGGAGAGTGATTACACGGGGGGGGGAGACAGTGATTACACGGGGGGGGAGACAGTGATTACACGGGGGGGGAGACAGTGATTACACGGGGGGGGTGGGGGGAGACAGTGATTACACGGGGGGGTGGGGGGAGACAGTGATTTCACGGGGGGGGGAGACAGTGATTTCACGGGGGGGGGAGACAGTGATTACACGGGGGGGGAGACTGATTTCACGGGGGGGGAGACAGTGATTACACGGGGGGGGGAGACAGTGATTACACGGGGGGGGTGGGGGGAGACAGTGATTACACGGGGGGGGTGGGGGGAGACAGTGATTTCACGGGGGGGGAGACAGTGATTTCACGGGGGGGGGGAGACAGTGATTACACGGGGGGGAGACAGTGATTACACAGGGGGGGAGACAGTGATTACACGGGGGTGGTGGGGGAGACTGATTACACAGGGGGGGTGGGGGGAGACAGTGATTACACGGGGGGGAGACAGTGATTACACGGGGGGGGCGGAGACAGTGATTACACGGGGGGCGAGACAGTGATTACACGGGGGGGGCGGTGGGGGGAGACAGTGATTACACGGGGGGGGGGTGGGGGGAGACGGTGATTACACGGGGGGGGAGACAGTGATTACACGGGGGGGGGAGACAGTGATTACACTGGGGAGGGACAGAGGGGGTGGGGGAGGGGAGGGAGGGAGAGAGGGGAGGGGAGGGAGGGAGAGAGGGGAGGGGAGGGAGGGATAGGACAGGGAGAGGACATGACAGGGAGAGGGGTGACACACAGGGGCAGGGAGACCAAGCGCCCCAAAATTGCCCTCGCAACGCGGGGCTCCCCAGCTAGTGCATGTATAACTTACCTTTCTTTAGTTTAACTTATTTATGCATGTATAACTTACCTAACTGTATGTATTTAATTTACTTAATTGTATTACTTACCAGTTAGGGCTGTTACCCCTTTAACTTACCTGTTGGGCCGTTGCCCCTTTAAGAGGCGACCTAACGCGCTGACGTCACGCATCACGTGACGCATGCGCGTCGGCCGCCGATCTAACGCGCTGACGTCACACGACGCATGCGCACTGGCTGCCGGCCCGATTCGGGCTTCCAAGACGGCCGCCGGCATAGCCCAGCCTATCGAGACTTCGGCTGTATCAGCCGGCAAGCGGGAGCGAAGGGATTCTCTGCTCCCGCGGCAAGTACCGGCACAGCCCGACCTAGCAACCTCGGCCTTAAAGGCCAGTCTTCATACCGGGAGACGTGCTGACGCAACGACGCGGTCACGCGACGCCACAAGCGCGGGCAAACGCGGCGACGCGATCACGTGACGTCCAAAGCGCGGGAACACACAGCAGAGCGTGATGACGTCATCACCCTCTCTGCAGTGCTCCGACAGTGAGTCTTCGTGGAGTCCCCGCTGGGACAAGACCTATACCACCGTGCTCCTACAGTCAGCCATCTTACCTGATGTAATTAGTCTTCTTGTAAATAAACAACTTATTTATAGTTCGTCGAACTCGATTATTTAGTGGTGATGCACACGAATCGCTACATTGGTGACCCAACGACGTGAGTACGGAAGCTCATCAATTCCAACACTACAATTGATGACCCCGTATCCGTGAACGATTTTCACGGTAGCAACGCGTAGCCTGAACCTCGTCTTCCCACAAGACGACCGACGAACAACCACGGAACAGCAACCGCCTCACTCCGCCAAAGGCGACCCCGTCTTTGCGAACGTATTCGCAAGGTAAGCGCAGCCTGGAGCAGATCCCGTTTGACACAGACAAAACTCAACCGGACCCCGTTTTTATTTTGTGACCAATTTTCACAAAAGAAGCACGCCATGGAAGCACCAGCCGTTTTGCTGTCGCTGCCGCAATCCAGGGAGCCACAACCTCCCTCGTGCTTTATACCGGTAGAAGCCCCGTTCGACGAGAACATCGATGCGGCGCCGACCACGCACTTGCTCACGGTCCCCATACTCGTCTATCCTACCGCCACACGGAACGTCCGCCTCTACGTCCACAGCAACAGCATGTATAAATCTCTCCAAGCGCGGGGTACAGCATGTTCGGGATGGCACCTCCGACAGTGCAGCACTCCCTCAGTACTGCCCCTCCGACAGTGCAGCACTCCCTCAGTACTGCCCCTCCGACAGTGCAGCGCTCCCTCAGTACTGCCCCTCCGACAGTGCAGCGCTCCCTCAGTACTGCCCCTCTGACAGTGCAGCGCTCCCGCAGTACTGCCCCTCCGACAGTGCAGCTCTCCCTCAGTACTGCCCCTCCGACAGTGCGGCGCTCCAACTGCTCCACCTAGTCAAACATACTTTTTTCCCCATCTCCAATATTTTTACAACTAATAAATGAAAGTGTTCAAAGAAAATGAAAAAAAAACATTTTTTATGCCCCCCCCTATGATTTTTCATAGAATGGTTACAGCACAGAAGGAGGCCATTTGGCCCGTCGAGCCCGTGCCGGCTCTCTGCAAGAGCACTTCAGCTGGTCCCACTCCCCCGCCCTTTCCCCGTAGCCCTGCAATTTTTATTCCTTCAGGTACTTATCCAACTCCCTTTTGAAAGCCACAATTGAGTCTGCCTCCACCGCCCTTTCAGGCAGTGAATTCCAGATCCTAACCACTCGCTGCATAAAAAAGTATTTCCTCATGCTGCCTTTGGATCTTCTGCCAATCACCTTAAATCTGTGTCCTCTGGTTCTCGACCCTTCCGCCAATGGGAACAGTTTCTCTCTATCTACTATGTACAGACTCCTCATGATTTTGAACACCTCTATCAAATCTCCTCTCAACCTTTTCTGCTCTAAGGAGAACAACCCCAGCTTCTCCAGTCTATCCACGTAACTGAAGTCTCTCATCCCTGGAACCATTCTCGTAAATCTTTTCTGCACCCTCTCTAAGGCCTTCACATCCTTCCTAAAGTGCGGTGCCCAGAATTGGACACAATACTCCAGTGTTTTATAAAGGTTCATCATAACTTCCTTGCTTTTGTACTCTATGCCTCTATTTATGAAGCCCAGGATCCCATATGCTTTTTTAACTGCTTTCTCAACCTGCCCTGCCACCTTCAACGATTTGTGCACATATACCCCCAGGTCTCTCTGTTCATGCACCCTCTTTAGGATTGTACCCTTTAGTTTATATTGCCTCTCCTCGTCCTTCCTACCAAAATGTATCACTTAGCATTTTTCTGCATTAAATTTCATCTGCCACGTGTCTGCCCATTTCACTAGTCTGTCTGTCTTCTTGAAGTCTATCACTATCCTCCTCACTGTTCACTATACTTCCAAGTTTTGTGTCATCTGCAAGTTTTGAAATTGTGCCCTGTACACCCAAGTCCAAGTCATTAATATATATCAAGAAATGGTGTGGAGATGCCGGAGTTGGACTGGGGTGGACAAATGTAAGAAGTCACACAACACCAGGTTATAGTCCAACAGCTTTATTTGAAATCACAAGCTTTCGGAGCGCTGCTCCTTCTTCAGGTGAAGTGGAGAAATGCATAAAGACACAGCTTATATAGTCAGAGAACGGATGAACGGACACCGCGCAACAATCACCAGGCAGGAGTGTTCCCTCCCAGTCGGGGAACACTTCAGCAGTCAAGGACATTCAGCCTCCGACCTTCGGGTAAGCATTCTCCAAGGTGGCCTTCGAGACACACGACAACGCAAAATCGTCGAGCAGAAACTGATAGCCAAGTTCCGCACTCATGAGGACGGCCTCAACCGAGATCTTGGGTTCATGTCACGCTACATGTAACCCCACCTGATGCAGGGTCATCCAGACTCCAGTCGACATTGGCCTGTTCTCTCTACACAGATGCGGCCGGACCTGCTGTGATTTCCAGCCAAAAAAAATGTTTTTTGTCTTTTTTTGTTTTTCATACAGACCCCAGCATCTGCAATATTTGACCCCTTGTGACCCCACCTCATTGTTCTTTGATGTAATGTTTCCCTGACTGACCTGTTTGGACACCATTCACACCTTTGACTGCTGTGATTATCTCTCTGCCGAGGTGTGATAAATGGCAGTTGGAAAGGTTACCTGTAAACATCTGACATGATTCTCTGACTATATAAGCTGTGTCTTTATGCATTTCTCCACTTCACCTGAAGAAGGAGCAGCGCTCCGAAAGCTTGTGATTTCAAATAAAGCTGTTGGACTATAACCTGGTGTTGTGTGACTTCTTACATTTATATCAAGAAAAGCAGTGATCCTAGTACCGACCCCTGGGGAACACCACTGTATACCTTCCTCCAGTCCGATAAACAACCATTTACCACTACACTCTGTTTCCTGTCACTTAGCCAATTTCGTATCCATGCTGCCACTGTCCCCTTTATTCCATGGGCTTCAACTTTGCTGGCAAGCCTATTATGTGGCAATTTATCAAACGTCTTTTGGAAATCCATGTACACCACATCAACTGCATTGCTCTCATCAACCCTCTGTTACCTCATCAAAAAACTCAATCAAGTTAGTTAAACACGATTTGCCTTTAACAAATCTATGCTGGCTTTCCTTAATTAATCCACACTTGTCCAAGTGACTGTTAATTTTGTCCCAGATTATCATTTCTAAAAGCTTCCCCACTACCGAGGTTAAACTGACTGGCCTGTAGTTGCTGGGTTTATCCTTACACCCTTTTTTGAACAAGGGTGTAACATTTGCAATTCTCCAGTTCTCTGGCACCAGCCCCGTATCTAAGGAGGATTGGAAGATTTCCACCTTTACTTCCCTCAGCATCCTAGGATGCATCCCATCTGGTCCTGGTGACTTATCTACTTTAAGTAAAGACAGCCTTTCTAGTACCTCCTCTTGATCAATTTTTATCCCATCCAGTAACTCAACTACCTCCTCCTTCACTATGACTTTTGCAGCATCTTCTTCCTTGGTAAAGACAGATGCAAAATACTCATTTAGTACCTCAGCTATGCCCTTTGCCTCCATGCGTAGGTTTCCATTTTGGTCCCTAATCGGCCCCACCCCTCCTTTTACTACCCGTTTACTATTTAAATGCCTATGGAAGACTTTTGGAATCCCTTTTATGTTAGCTGCCAATCTATTCTCATACTCTCTCTTTGTCTCTCTTACTTCCTTTTTCACTTCCCCTCTGAACTTTCTATATTCAGCCTGGTTCTCATTTGTATTCTCAACCTGATATCTGTCATATGCCCCCTCTGCTTCATCTTACTCTCTATCTCTTTTGTCAACCAGGGAGCTTGGACTTTGGTTGCCCTACCTTTCCCCCTCGTGGAAATGTACGGCGACTGTACCTGAACCATCTCTTTAAAGGCAGCCCATTGTTCCACTACAGTTTTGCCTGCCAATCATTGATTCCAATTTACCCGGGACAGATCCGTTCTCAACCCACTGAAATTGGCCTTCTTCCAATTAAGTATTTTTACTCTAGATTGCTCCCTGTCCTTTTCCATAGCTAATCTAAAACCTTATGATACTATGATCACTGTTCCCTAAATGTTCCCTTACTGACACTTGCTCCACTTGACCCACCTCATTCCCCAGAACCAGAGCCAGCAATGAAAGCAGTGTCCAGAAGATGTATCTTTAATTCCTTCAATAATACCGCACCATAAAGCACTGCCTTCAGGAGAGGAGCGAAAAGGGACAATGTTGGGGGTGGGACTGAAATAAATAAAATAATGTTCCTATCATCGTACCTCAAGACTGAGTTTAACCAAAAAATAGAGCCACGTTAATTCTAAGAATCTGAATCAAGATTCCGCTTCCCCTTCTGCCGTCCTTTTCCCCTTCCTCCTTCTCCTTCCAGCTGATTTCGACTTTTATTTTGGTTGCGGGAACCGTCATCTTTTCACCAAGCGGCATCCGTACACGTGCCAATTTAAAACCCCGCCTCCATACGTAACTGTGATTGGCTAAAATGTACAAACAATAATGATTTGCAAACATTTGATTGGATCGAATGCCTGTCAATCAGTCTAATAGCTGCGGCGGTGGGTTGTGGGAGCAGGTTTGGTTGTGAAGGCGCTGTAAGCTTCGCAACAGTGGCGTCTGTTGATGTTTTTATTTGTGTTTAGTGCGATGTGATCAATGTTAGGGGAAGCGCGGGTAGGTTTCATAGTACTGCGCAATGAGCGGCCCGCGGAACTAGAATTTAATAAGTAACCGGAAAGAGCGCTTCAGAGATGCTGGCTGGGCCTGGCTGACATTTTACTTCGAACCCCCGCCTCAGCCAGACTGCGACTGAATATCATTGAAAGGACAGCCTGGCAAGGGCTGTTTGAGATTAGAAGCTTATTTTAAAAAAAATCAATGAAAAACGTCAGAGAAATTACAGCAAACTAATTAAATCAGCTATCGCGGAGGGGTCCTCCCTCCACCTTGTGGTAAACCACTGTTTGTATTCCTGTTTGTCCTGTTTGTATTCCACTGTGTACATGCCTGGACATGCCTCGGCTGACTCCTCCCACAGGTCCTAGTATAAAGGTGACTGCTCCCCAGCCTTTGTATCCTGGACCGGTCGACCACTCGAGGCAGACCTCCATTCTGTTGTTAATAAAAGCCTTTAGTTACTCTTCTAACTCTGTCTTTTATGAGTAATTGATAGCGCATCAATTTTATTAACAACATTTTTATAATGGAGAAGATCCTCACACCAGCATGCCTGGACTTAGATCATCGGGAGGCGGACTCATCCACCAAGTTTACTCACTGGCTTAAGTGTTTCGAAAAATTCCTGACCGCCTCCGAAGCAATCAAATCGGACGAGGACAAGCTGGATGTCCTGACCTCCAAAGTGAACCACCGAGTGTACTCGGTCATCCAAGACGCGACCTCGTACGCGGACGCTATCAAGCTCCTCAAGGACCAGTACACGCGCCCAGTGAACGAAGTGTACGCCAGGCACCTTCTGGGGAGTCGTAAACAACAACCTGGGGAATCGACCGTGGAATACCTTCAGGCACTGTCTGTGCTTGGCCGGGCCTGTGGTTGTAAGGATGTAAAGGCCGCCGTGTACACAGAGGAACTTATCCGGGACGCTTTTGTAGCGGGCCACAGATCCAATTACACCCGACAGCGACTGTTGGAGCAGAGTAACCTCGACCTCAACAAGGCCTCTGAACTCGCACTATCGTTGGATGCAGCCTACCAGGGCATGGATGCCTACTCCTCTGCACCGTGGACACCGCGGGGAATGACAGCCTGGGACACGGTAGGACCGCCTCATAGCGCCGTGCCACCCCAGCCACACCCCAACAACGGCCCAACTACCGCAGCAGTGTCCCAAGGCCAGACAGCAGTGCCCCAAGGCCAGAAATGCTACTTCTGTGGCCAGGCAAAACACCCCAGAGCGCGCTGCCCGGCGAAAAACGCGATCTGCTCGGGCTGCGGGATGAAGGGACACTACGCTAGCGTCTGCAGGGCCAAAGCCACCCCGAACCCCAGCAGCGCCGCGTGTGGGCCATGCGGGCCGCCATCTTGGACCTCCCCGGCCATGTGCGAATCACCGGTACAGCAGCCATTTTGGACGCCTCCAGCCACATGGGGATCATGGACGCCGCCACCTTGGATGACAGCCGGGACGCAGCAGGCCCCCGACACCGCCTCATCTGATACCCGCAGCGACACACCGACCCCTACGCTGGCATCCGTTACACTGGACCAAGCGAGACCGCACCAACTGGCCAGTTCCACAATGGACATTAAGGTAAATGGTCACGATACAATCTGCCTTTTTGACTCTGGGAGCACGGAGAGCTTCATCCACCCCGACACGGTGCGGCGTTGCTCTCTCCCAGTCCTGCCTGCGCAACAGCGGATTTCTATGGCCTCCGAGTCCCAGTCGGCGGACATCGGCGGCTACTGCGTGGTGACACTCGTAGTAGACGGGACCGTGTACGATCATTTTAAACTTCTGGTCCTGCCTGACCTCTGCGCTGCCGTCCTGCTGGGGTTAGATTTTCAGTGCCACCTTAAAAGTGTTACGATGGCGTACGGTGGACCCCTACCCCCACTCACAGTCCGCAGCCAGCAGCTTCCAAATTGCCCGCCGCGCACCAGGTGCAACCTCTCCACACTCAGAGTCACCCCCCCACCACTGTTTGCTAACCTCACCCCCGACTGTAAGCCCATCGCCACAAAGAGCAGGCGATACAGTGCCGGGGACAGGGTTTTCATTAAAACCGAAGTGGAGCGGCTCCTGAAAGAAGGGATTATTGAGGGCAGCACCAGCCCCTGGCGAGCCCAGGTTGTGGTCGTTAAGACCGGCGAGAAGCAGCGCCTGGTCATCGACTACAGCCAGACAATAAATCGCTACACCCTGCTGGACGCCTACCCACTCCCCCGTATAGCTGATATGGTCAACCAGATCGCGCAGTACTGCGTCTTCTCGACCATTGACCTGAAATCAGCGTACCACCAGCTCCCCATCCGCCCTGAGGACCGCCAGTACACTGCCTTTGAGGCAAACGGCCGCCTCTATCACTTCCTTAGGGTTCCCTTTGGCGTCACCAACGGGGTCTCCGTCTTCCAAAGGGAGATGGACTGGATGGTAGATCAAAATGCGTTGCAGGCCACTTTCCCATATCTGGACAATGTGACCATCTGCGGCCGTGACTTGCAGGACCATGACGCAAAGCTCGAAAAATTCCTCCGCACCGCCCAACTCCTAAACCTGACATATAACAAGGAGAAGTGCATATTCCGCACAAACCGCCTCGCCATCCTTGGCTGTGTTGTGGAACACGGAGTCATCGGCCCCGACCCCGACCGGATGCGTCCCCTTATGGAACTTCCACTGCCCCACTGCCTCAAGGCCCTGAAGAGGTGCCTAGGGTTTTTCTCCTATTACGCCCAGTGGGTCCCCTACTATGCGGACAAGGCCCGTCCGCTGATCAAGTCCACCTCTTTTCCCTTGACGGCAGAGGCCCGCTTAGCCTTCCACCGTATCAAGGAGGACATTGCCAAAGCCACCATGCACGCAGTGGACGAATCCATCCCCTTCCAGGTGGAAAGCGACGCGTCCGACTTTGCCCTGGCCGCTACCCTCAATCAGGCGGGGAGACCCGTGGCCTTCTTTTCACGAACCCTCCAAGGCCCGGAGACCAGACACTCCGCTGTTGAGAAGGAGGCCCAGGCGATTGTGGAGGCTGTGCGTCATTGGAGGCACTACCTGGCCGGAAAACGATTTACCCTGCTCACTGACCAGCGTTCAGTTGCTTTTATGTTTAACAACAAGCAGAGGGGCAAAATCAAAAATGACAAGATCTTGAGGTGGAGAATCGAACTTTCCACCTACAACTACGAGATCTTGTACCGGCCCGGGAAGCTAAATGAACCCCCGGATGCGCTATCGCGTGGCACCTGCGCCAGCGCGCAGATCGATAGACTACGGGCCCTCCACAATGACCTCTGCCACCCGGGGGTCACCAGGTTCTTCCACCTCATCAAGGCCCGCAACCTGCCTTACTCTATTGAGGAGGTCAGGATCATGACCAGGAACTGCCAAGTCTGCGCGGAGTGCAAACCGCACTTTTATAGACCAGACAGGGCCCACCTGATAAAAGCCACTCGTCCCTTCGAGCGCCTGAGCGTTGATTTTAAAGGGCCTCTCCCCTCCTCCGACCGCAATGTGTACTTCCTCAATATTATTGATGAGTACTCCCGTTTCCCGTTCGCCTTCCCCTGCCCGGACATGACCAGTGCCACGGTCATTAAATGTCTGAACAACCTCTTCACCCTGTTCGGCTTCCCCAGCTATATCCATAGCGACCGGGGCTCATCGTTTATGAGCGACGAACTCCGTCAGTACCTGCTAACTAGGGGTATTGCCACAAGCAGGACCACCAGTTACAACCCCCGGGGGAACGGACAGGTGGAAAGAGAAAATGCGACAGTTTGGAAGGCCGTCCTGCTAGCCTTAAAGTCTAGGGGCCTTCCAACCTCCCGCTGGCAGGATGTGCTCCCCGATGCGCTCCACTCTATTCGGTCACTGCTCTGCACTGCCACTAACGCCACCCCTCATGAGAAAATGTTTGTCTTCCCAAGGAAGTCCACATCGGGGACATCGCTACCGCCATGGCTGACGTCCCCAGGGCCGGTCCTACTGAGAAGACACGTGAGGACCCATAAAACGGACCCCCTGGTCGAGAGGGTCGACCTCCTCCACGCCAACCCCCAGTATGCTTACATCGCATACCCGGACGGGCGGGAGGACACAGTCTCCATAAGAGACCTTGCACCCTCGGGGGCCGCAGTAACCCACTACCCACTACCACCCCCCCCCCCCCCACGATCCGATATCCAGCCCCAGCAGACGGCAGGCCTGGGCCCCGCGACCCGCTCGACATCTACGAGGACGACACGCCTGTGCCACAGCCTACGCTGGACTCGACGCCGGAAGCTTCACTACCCCTGCTGTCGCCACGCCGATCACAGCGGCAGACAAGACCTCCGGAGAGACTCCAATACACTAACTTTTAATACACTTCACCCCGCCGGACTCAATTTTAAACAAGGGGTGAATGTGGTAAACCACTGTTTGTATTCCTGTTTGTCCTGTTTGTATTCCACTGTGTACATGCCTGGACATGCCTCGGCTGACTCCTCCCACAGGCCCTAGTATAAAGGTGACTGCTCCCCAGCCTTTGTATCCTGGACCGGTCGACCACTCGAGGCAGACCTCCATTCTGTTGTTAATAAAAGCCTTTAGTTACTCTTCTAACTCTCAGTCTTTTATGAGTAATTGATAGCGCATCACACCTGTACCAGTTCTATGTGATGTGTCAGAATGGCTGGCTGGAAGATTTAATAAAAAGAACACTGGGGATCAGTGAAAAGTTTCCCTTTGCTTGTCGTCCCATGTGAGCTGTACTAAGTTATCGTTTGTTGTGTCCTTTTGTTGGGTCCCCTTTCCTTTTCCCATGACATTTGCCTCTTAGCAAATGCACAAACTAGCTTGGTTTGCTGCACACATTATTTGTCCACCTTTGTCAGTGTTTAGTAGGTGGTTCACTCCTTCAGCATAATTGATATTCTACAGTACCCGTATGCACAGCCAACACTTGGCCTTGTTGCTATTGTGTCTCATTGTTTTATTTTGCCTTTTCTACCACATGCATCTTTTAAAATTCTCATCCTTGTTTTCAAAGCCCTCCAAGGCCGTTCCTGGATAAGTAGCTATTTCACTCAATTCATGATCTCCCTCCTTTCCTCGTCCTTAGAATTTGTCTTTGTTGGGAGGCCATTTTGATTTCCTGTTGTAAAGTTTTGTGTGACATTTGAAAATTTCAAGTGGAAAGGATTTCAGCTTCAGGGGGTTTCATATAATTTGCTTCCTTTTTGATTACTGCAATGCAGGGGAGTGGGCCATTGATGAAGATGTCAGTAACCTCATTTAAAACCGAGGGTATTGACAGGAACATTGGGCTGGCCGTGAGTTCTTGGTGTTTGTTTTAGTCGTGAGAAAGATCTTGGTAATAGGCATTTTATGAAAGAATGGGCAGCCCCTCCTGTATCAGTGTACTGTTTTCACCCCAGCCATCGTTATGTCCTGTCGTGAGACTTGAATTACAGGCAACTTTAAGTTGACCTCCCATCTGCTGCATCGAAGCAGACCAGAGACACTTCACTTTAGACCCTGTGCAGCTCTGTTCCCAGAGCTTTTCTTTTTCTGGAGCTACTTATTGCAGTGCTGTGTCTTGGCTTCAAAATAAAATATAAATTTAGCTCTCCTGATTTATCCAATGAGTAGCAAAGCCGTACAGACCGGGCAAGTCGGTATTGGTTAGTTTATCTCGGACAGTGCAGCAGAAGAGGTGCAACAATTTGCTTCAGTACTACTAGGTTAAAAAGGGGAAAATTGGTCCGGGTTCCCACTCCTGCTCGCTATCCAGTAGCGGCTGCTGGAAGTGTGGATGTCGGTTGAAGACAGTAGGCTGTGATGCCTCCTGGGGTTGAGTTGCTTGCCAGCATTTGCCAAATGCTTTGTGTTCACTTGGATCAGGAACCATCGGGTGCCCAGCAAGAGATCAATGGCTTTTGGAAGGGAACATTGTAGAATTTCTGTTTTCCTCTCGTATTGGAGCAACACCCCCATTAACCAGGGTATAAAAGTGTTTTATCCAAAATGGTTTAGATATGATTACTGTAATTAGAAATGGGCTGGAATTTGGAGCAATTTAAAAAATTTTATTCACCTCCCAACATTTTTGACGTTCTCTATTATTTTGTAGTTTTGATGTTTTTATAAATAACTGGAAGATTGGACTTTGGAAGTCAATGGTAAGTGTAAATCAAATGCTTCATGTGTTGTACAGTATTTAGTTTCATAATTGCCTTGACCAAATAACACCAAGCTTGGTAAAAATATTATTCCTCATACTTGTCAACTTATAATGAAAAGAAAATGATACGGGTAGATGGATTGTGATTAACTGATGATGTAAAATGTGACCCAAAAAAGTTGAGAGCTAGGCTTTGAAGTCGAGTGGAGTCATAGATAGGCAAAGACCATGCTGGACATGTTGCAAAAGGCAGCTCCTTGCGGCACTCAAATGAAGTGGGCTGAATCCTGACGTACCATGTCCCTGAAGCGCTCTGCCTGTTATCTTATGTAATACACTACTGGAGTTTGGAAGGGGCTTTGTGGTTTTATTCGAATTTCAGCTCGAGTATTTTTCATGGTGAACGACAGACTCCCAGATTCTACTTTGTAATTTGTGCATTGATACTGAGTTTTGTTTCACTGCACATTGCAGTGCAACAACCACTTGTGTCCATGCAAGAGACTTTTTAAAGTAGAAAAAGTCTCCAGGCACTTGGCAGAGGTGCAAGTGGAATAGCATACCCTCTGTACGGTGTATAATGCAGTAACAGAATCTCCTAGCTATGGAATTTGGGGGACAGGATATTGTCAGTTGAAAAAACTGGGTGTGATTTTTTTCTTGCATATCCTGGTTAACATGGGACTAAATAACTGCCAGCTGGATTGGAATTTCTTTCTTTCCTATGCTTTTTTTTCATCCCTAGAATAAACCATGAATTTTGATGGTCTTGATTCTGGCCTTGGGGAATACTCATCGTCCCTGCACCCTGGCATTGACCCTTCCCTGGACACTTCGATTGAGCATTCACTGGACCCAAGGCTTGACCCGAACTTGCTGCAGAATGTGGAACTGGAAGCAGATGGTGTCCCGCTGGATGGCATGTCGGTCTCAGTCCCTGAATCTGTGCATCTTGTGGAGGGAATGTATTCAGAGCTGCACACAGTTGTCGCAGAGGTTGGAGTCCCTGTAACTGCGTCACATTTTGACCTTCAAGATGAATTACTCTGGGTGGGAAATCATGGGGTAAGTACAGTCCATTAATCTGCTCCTCCAACCAAGTAAGTTAGTGGCTCTCCGCTCTAGTATGGAGGCCTTGGTGTGCACTGGTGGATAAGGGATTGGCATGTTGTATTTGTATACCTTACAAGTCTCTCGATCTAGCTGGGACGATCCAGGACCACCTGATGATGATTCCCAGCACACCAATGTTGCAAATTTACCAACCTGCATTGCTCTGCCTGGAGTAACATAGTTAGATGGTTTGGGAATGGGGAGCAGGCGAAGAATGATTGGATGACTTGTAAAGTGTGCGTGTATAATTCAAAAGATGGAATTTGAAATTAAGTTGTTCTGTTTAATACACATAAGATACACAGACCTAGATATTGAAGGAGTGCTCTATTATTTATCAACGGTTTGGAGCCTGGAATTTCCCTTTTTAACTAAATGATTTATGCAGTTGAATATAAACCAACAGCACTGACCACTTCCCAAATATCAGATAGCATTCTGTCTGCCTTTGTCACTAAGAATGTGTTTGAATCCGCATAAATGTGTTGATGGTCGATGTGGGAATGGAAGCCACTTGTTTCCAGGGTTCTGCAATGCTGATGCAATAATGGCTGCTAGGAGATCACTCAAAGCTGTTTTTCCTTCACTTCCTTACTTATCGAGGAAATCCCACTCGGCTGCTCCCCACAGCAGCTTGGGTGAAACATAGAAACATAGAAGATAGGAGCAGGAGTCGGCCATTCGGCCCCTCTAGCCTGCTCCGCCATTCAATGAGATCATGGCTGATCATCCAAATTCAGTACCCTGTCCCTGCTTTCTCCCCATATCCCTTGATCCCTTTAGCCTTAAGAAATATATCTAACTCCTTCTTGAATATATTTAATGAATTGGCCTCCACTGCCTTCTGTGGTAGAGAATTCCACAGGTTCACCACTCTCTGGGTGAAGAAATTCCTCCTCATTTCTGTCCTAAATGGCTTACCCCTTATCCTTAGACTATGACCCCTGGTTCTGGACTCCCCCCGCCATCGGGAACATCCTTCCTGCATCTAGTCTGTCTAGTCCTGTTAGAATTTTATAAGTTTCAATGAGATCCCCTCATTCTTCTAAACTCCAGTGAGTATAAGCCTAATCGACCCAATCTCTCCTCATACGTCATTCCTGCCATCCCAGGTATCAGTCTGGTGAATCTTCGCTGCACTCCCTCCATGGCAAGAACATCCTTCCACAGATAAGGTGATCAAAACTGCACACAATACTCAAGATGTGGTCTCACCAAGGCCCTGCACAACTGCAGCAAGACATCCTTGTTCCTGTACTCGAACCCTCTCGCTACGAAGGCCAACATACCATTTGCCGCCTTAACCGCCTGCTGCACCTGCATGCTTACCTTCAGCGACTGGTGCACAAGGACACCCAGGTCTCGTTGCGCTGCCCCTTCTCCCAATCTATTGCCGTTCAGATAATAATCTGCCTTCCTGTTTTTGCCACCAAAGTGGATAACCTCGCATTTATCCACATTATACTGCATCTGCTATGCTTCTGCCCAATCACCCAACCTGTCCAAATCATACTGAAGTTTCTCGGCATCCTCCTCACAGCACACACGCCCACCCAGCTTTGTGTCGTCTGCAAACTTGGAGATATTACATCTAGTTCCCTTGTCTAGATTATTTATGTATATTGTGAATAGCTGGGGTCCTAGGACGATCCCTGCGGTACCCCACTAGTCACTGCCTGCCACTCGGAAAAAGAGCCGTTTATTCCAACTCTTTGCTTCCTGTCTGCCAACCAGTTCTCTATCCAAGTCAGTACCTTGCCCCCAATCCCATGTGCCTTAACTTTACACGCTAATCTCTTATGTGGGACCTTATCGAAAGCCTTCTGAAAGTCCAAATACACCACATCCACTGGTTCTCCCTTATCTATTCTACCAGTTACAGTATATCCTCAAAAAATTCCAGTAGATTAGTCGAGCACGATTTACCTTTTGTAAATCCATGTTGACTTTGTCCGATCCGTTTTCCAAGTGCTCTGCTATTACATCTTTTATAATGGACTCTAGCATTTTCCCCACTACCGATGTCAGGCTTACCGGTCTATAATTCCCCGTTTTCTCTCTACCACCTTTTTTGAATAGTGGGGTAACATTAGCTACCCTCCAATCCATGTGAACTGTTCCAGAGTCTATTGAGTTCTGGAAGATGACCAGCAATGCATCTACTATTTCTAGGGCCACTTCCTTAAGTATCCTCGGATGTAGATTATCAGGCCTTCAATCCCGTCAATTTCCCTAACACCATTTCCCTACAAATACTGATTTCTTTCAGTTCCTCCCTCTCATTAGACCCTATGTTCCCCGACATCTCTGGGAGGTTATTTGTGTCCTCCTTTGTGAAGACAGAACCAAAGTATGTAGTTAATTGGTCAGCCATTTCTTTGTTCCCCATTATAAATTCCCCTGATTCTGACTGCAAGGGACCTACGCTTGATTTCACCAATCTTTTTCTCTTCACATATCTATAAAAGCTTTTACAGTCAGTTTTTATGTTCCCTGCAAACTTACACTCATAATCTATTTTCCCCCTCTTAATTAATCCCTTTGTCCTCCTTTGCTGAATCCTAAACTGCTCCCAATCCTCAGGTATACTGCTTTTTCTGGCCATGGTGAGATGGGGAAGTTATCAGCTCTGCTCGGGCGACTGTAGGTACAAACCCATCTACTGTCAGTCGGCACAGCGACATCCCACATAATATGGTCTTGTGTGCACATGTCACTTTCTCACTTGTTTTTACTGTTGAAATTAAGATTCGAAATAAATGTTTGAAAAGTCGTTCTTAATACATTTTCTCAATCAGTTCATATTGGTGGATAAGTCTTTAAAACTGTTTCATAGATTTGTTTGAGGATCTTGCTTTTTTTTTTAAGTGTTGAGTTCACTTGTGATGTGGAATTGTGAGGTGTTAACTTAATCACAGTAAATCTGAGGGGTGACACTGCATGTGGCAAAAAGAACCTCCCAATCGATTTGTAATCATTTTTATTATTGAGAAACTTAAAACTTGTATAAGTATCTGAAATAGAATTCTAAATCCTATTGAATTGTCACTAGTAAAACAAAACCTAGTATTTTCTGAATAGTTGATTTATTTTTGCTACTGCTATGTAATACATTGGGAATATCAGAGATTGCTTCGGGAGAGGGGCGAGCTCTTTACCTTCAGAGCAGCGCTACTAAATTTGTCTTTGAAATTTCTCTGTCTAGGGCCATGCAACCTCCTTCTTTGGTCCCACTATGGAGTGATACTCATCCTTTCAAGTTACCGCTACCGATGACATACGTCACATACAAAGCATAGAAAGCGGAGTCCTCTTTTTAAATAAGAATAACCTTGATGCGCTATCAATTCTAATAAGAGGCTGGAGCTGAGTTCAGAACGACAGGCTTTTATTAACTACTGAATTGCACTTCAGACAGATCAGGACTATGCCTCTAGTGGACGATCGAATGCCAGGAGCTGCCATGCGGCCGTCCTTATACTCGGTAGCCGGGGGCGGAGTCAGCTGAGGCATAGTCAGGCATAACAGTGAAACAAGAGTGAACGACAACAACAACAACAAGTGAACACAGTGAACTACAGTGGTTTACCACAAACCTCAAGTGCTTTACTCGAGGAGGATTCATAATGTTTGATTATGTGTAAGTTTTTTAAGTTTAGACTGCTGAAGTTTTAAAGGAAAACTATTAAAAGCAGGTGAACAGCTGAGTTGAAGGGGGGAAAGAATATTGGAGTTGCTAAGTTTACAGACCTGCAGTTTTATTCTTTCCCCCCCCCCCCCCGCCCCCTTCACCCGTCTTTGTGAAGGTGTTAACTGGGATACGTTTCCACAATGCTGACAGTCCTGCTGTAGCTCATTTGTGCGAGCTTCGACTGCTGCTTTGCCTGGTGTCGCCATCTGGTTAGCTGTGCATATACTGACGTCCGGTGAGAGCCAGGTTGGACTTGGCTGTAAGGTCCCCCCCCAAGCAATTGAATAGCCTGCCATTGGTCACTATCCAAGCTAACATGAGGAATGACCACTTAGGCAAGGTCCCAGAGGGCTGTTGGCATTGTGGAATTGTACTCCAGAATGAGCCGGCGCCTTCAGGAAGAAAGAGAAAATTGGAAGAAAAAAAAAGAATCTTAGACGTGCTGGTCTGTATTGTTTAATTGCTACATGCGACCATGTTTGACTAGGCTGTTGAGGGAGCCAATCATTTTATAGGATTCCGTGCAATTTATATGCTTAAAAGTTTGAGTCATCGTAAAAAGTTACTTTTAGATAACCCTTAGACTGCTCGATCTCTCTCTCTCGGTCTCTCTCTCTCTCGATCTCTCTCTCTCGATATCTCTATCGCTCGATCTCTCTCTCGATGTCTCTCGATCTCGATCTCTCTATATATATTCCAAAGGACGATGACATAAATGTGCTGGTGCTGCGTTTTTTAACAGCTCTTTCTGTCAAATGGGCATTCGACATCACTTGAACCTGCAGTGTTTGTGAGTTGTTAGGCTCAGGATTGTTCGGTGAGATAGCTTACCATGTACAGGAAACTTTTTTTCACGGATTAATGTGCGGATCGACAGGAGATGGCCGGTCTGGAAAGCATTTAAGCGACAGAAAGTTCTTCAAAACGAGCTGCTGATTGCGAGGTCTTGATAAGGTGGTGATGTGACTGAGAGACATCAGGTTGTGCGATGTCCTGATATCAGAGTTGTCTTTCCTCCTGTACTGTTGTGGTGATAAGATTTTCAAATGCCGCTTTTTAATTTGTATAAAAGGCACTAGTTCTAGATTTGTTGAGCGGATTGTCTCCTTCCCCCAAACTGCAGTCCCAGTCCCTAAGCATCCAAGGACCTGCACTTAGTGCAAACATTGTTCACCGGTTCCTGATAAACCTGCAGCTGCACCGTGCATTGGTGCAGGCCATAGGTACAGAGCAACATCTGGCGCGCCTTCGACTGAACATCTTCCCACCTGGAGAAACTCTCTGGAACTGAAGACACAAGAACATCGATCAGAATCGAGCAGCTACAGGAGGGAGCAGAAAACCACAAAATTCATGGCAGGATTCCCCAAATCATCGAACGCAGGCAAAGCTACAGCTTGATTTAGGGATTGGCGGGTCACAAACCCTCATCGGCACATTCACACTTTATTCAGTCTCCACTAAATCCGCGCACAATTCTTCCGCTGAAACCGGCCCTCCCGCAGCAGCCGCTGGGCTCAGGGGCACCAGACCGTCAGAGCATTTTAGAACCTCACAACCATCGGAGCGGCGCTGAACTCCTCACCCGAAACCTGCAGATCCAACAGGATCTTCCTTCCCCCTCCCTCCCTCCCTCCACACTCCCTCCCTCCACACTCCCTCACTCCCTCCCCACTCTCCCTCCCTCCCTCCACACTCCCTCCCTCCACACTCTCTCTCTCCCTCCACACTCTCTCCCTCCCTCCACACTCTCCCTCCCTCCACACTCTCTCTCCCTCCCTCCACACTCTCTCTCCCTCCCTCCACACTCTCTCTCTCTCCCTCCATCCACACTCTCTCTCTCTCCCTCCACACTCTCTCTCTCCCTCCCTCCACACTCTCTCTCTCTCCCTCCACACTCTCTCTCTCTCTCCCTCCACACTCTCTCTCTCTCTCTACCTCCACACTCTCTCTCTCTCTCCCTCCACACACACACACTCTCTCCCTCCACACACTCACTCTCTCTCCCTCCACACTCCCTCCCTCCACACTCCCTCCCTCCACACTCTCTCTCTCTCTCCCTCCACACCCTCTCCCTCCCTCCACACTCTCCCTCCCTCCACACTCCCTCCCTCCTCTCTCTCCCTCCACACTCTCTCTCCCTCCCTCCACACTCTCCCTCCACACTCTCTCTCTCCCTCCCTCCACACTCTCTCTCCCTCCCTCCACTCTCTCTCTCCCTCCACACACACACACTCTCTCCCTCCACACACTCACTCTCTCCCTCCACACTCTCTCTCTCCCTCCCTCCACACTCTCTCTCTCTCCACACTCTCTCTCCCTCCCTCCACACTCTCTCTCTCTCTCCCTCCACACTCTCTCTCTCTCCCTCCACACTCTCTCTCTCTCTCTCCCTCCACTCTCTCTCTCCCTCTCCCTCCACACTCTCTCCCTCCCTCCACACTCCCTCCCTCCACACTCTCTCTCTCTCTCCCTCCCTCCCTCCACTCTTCCATGCTTTCATAGAACCAGAGAGATTACAGCACAGGAGGCCGTTCAGCCCATTGCACATGCGCTAGCCCTTCAACTGGAGTTATCCAATCCAATGGCATTTTCCTGTGTTCTTCCTGGTTACTTATCCATTCCTTTATAAACTACGTTCCATTCTCTGCCTCAAGGTGGGGTCCTAGGCCCAACCATCTTCTGTTGCTTCATCAATGTCCCTCCCTCCATCAGAAGGTCAGGAGTGGGACTTTTCACTGATGATTGCACAATGTTCAGTTCCACACGCAACACCTCAGATAATGAAGCAGTCCATGCCCGAATGCAGCAAGACCTGAACAACATTCAAGCTTGGGCTGATAACTGGCAGGTAACATTCGCGCCACACAATGACCGTCCCCAACAAGAGAGTCTAACCACCTCCCCTTGAAATTCAATGGCATTACCATCGCCGAAACCCCCACCATCAACATCCTGGGGGTCACCATTGACCAGAAACTTAACTGGACCAGCCACATAAATACTGTGGCAACAAGAGCAGGTCAGAGGCTAGGTATTCTGCGGCGAGTGTCTCACCTCCTGACTCCCCAAAGCCTTTCCACCATCTACAAGGCACAAGTAACTTTTCTTTGTTCTTCTACTCTGCCCCCACCGCCACCCCCCCTGCACCCCCATTCCCGATTTCCTCCAGTGATCCCAATCATTCATTCTCCGTCCTTTTGTTTAGAAAACTGAGTGTTCTAACCTGGCTAAGCATAGTTCAAACTGTTCAGATATTTGCAGTCGTATCTGCCACATAACACCCAGGTATATCACCGAACATTACTGCTAGCTAGCTGTGAATTGGCAGTTAGCTAAACTAGTGCTGGTATTCCCAATGTTGTACCCTAGTGTGGGGAGCAGAGGCTAAACATTAAGATCCCATCAAACAGAACATTTCCCATTTCAAATTAGAATTTAAATTGATAACATTGTATTTCTGGGTATAATCCACCAGCTGTTCCTGCTGGAAACTCTGTAATGAGCCATTGTTACATTTAACATTCTGCTCATTGCAAGACTGAGGCTGTTCATTGCACAGGCACTTTAAACATGTCGGGGAAAAAATTTGGTTGATTTGCGCCCTAAGAGGGTGCTAACGGGGCACAAAGCAACTAGCGCCCGGGCGCGGCACCACTAACACCTTCCGTGAAATTCAGCGGGAGGTTAGCACTCCGTTCGCGCCCCGGCTGCGATCTTCGGTAGCGCCCCTGACTTACCGCCAGACGCTATGTCCGATGGGGTCAGGGGGGCCTACCTGCGGCTGGGGCGGCGCAAATTAAAGGGGAAGTGCCGGGCGGCCATTTTGTTGCTGGCCGCCTGCCAGCACCTGCCCGCTTTGCCAGCCCCGGCCTCCTGACCAGCCCCCCCACCGCGGGGTGCCGGCTGCACTCTGTGAGCCCGACACTTCTCTCGAGTGCTGGGCTCTTTGCCAGCACTCCAGTCCCTGGTGGCCCAGCTGGGCCCTGGGTCGCACTGCGCTAGGCCCCTCCCCTTTAATAAGGGGAGGAAGGCCTGCAGTACCGCGGCGCTGCAGCACGTAGCGGCGTGATATTCACTCGCAGTGCCCCAAGAGTAAGGCGGGGCACTTCCAGTAGCACCCCACCGCCCTCTTGGGGCGCTACCAGTGAATTTCAGGCGTGGGGACGCTAAAAGTTTTTCCCCTTCAAACACAGAGACTCGAACTACAATAATGAGCAGAGATCAATGGATTTTGAGCATTTGTGTCTGGCCTGGAGGCAAAGTGTGCAAAATAAATGTGCAAAGTGTGAAATACAGGAGTATTAGCTACAAATAAATGATGATTAGAAGACTAATGCCAATTAACACTATTTGGATTTGGAATCGGGATATTTTGTTCCAATAAGTCCAGTGAGGAATAAAATGATGGAGATTCCAGACTGCAGAACATTGGGGCCATAGATAAACAATGTATCTGTAACAAATCATTGCTATTGTGCAGAGTATCTACCCTCAGGGAGGGAAGTCTAACTCTGTATGGCATCTCATCTAAAGGGACAATCAGATACATACTTGATATTGTTTTAAAAGAGACTATTTTACAAATTTAAAGACACTCTGCTATTTCCGTGCTGTTATCAATGTCATTCCGAGGAGAACAACCTGCAGTAATCTCTCCTCCAAATACCCCTCGCTGCGGGGAGGACCCTCAGCTCCACCTCCTTCTGGTGGCTGTGAGTCGGAAGATTATTACACACACTCTTTACAGCTTTGTTCCTGCTGCTACACAAAGCCAGAGGAATTACTCCCCCATCTGGGAAATGCTGGTACCACCAACACCCTAATGCCCCGGCACAGCATCACACTAACCTCCCACCACTAACTGTAGCTGCTTTTCAGCCCATATCATTAAGGAAAATCACTTAAATTTGTACCTTCCAGGAAGATCAGACTAGTGTCCCACATGATTCGGAATGTTGTGCATAGCACAAGAAAGGAGAAGATGTAGGTGCAGATTGGCTCAGCGATCTTGTACTGCGGCTGTGGAAGTGAAACAGTGAAACTGAAGGAGGATTCATAGTGGAAATGACATGTCGTGTCCGAGACTGAATTAGGCATTTGATACACACGCCCCCCCGACACACACACACACGCCCACCCCCCGACACACTGAAGCTGCATTTTGCCAGCGGCTAGACAGTGAGCCAGTGATCTGGCTGTCGATCAGCTTGTTCCTCTGGATTCTTGTGTTGTGGGTGAATAAAACCACATCATCCGTACAGAAAGAATTTGCATTTAGATACTTCCTTATGGCATCGCTCAAACATCCCAAAGCAATGAATTGCGTTGCAGCCTGGTCACTGTTGCTATGAGCTGTTGTTGCGTTGGTGTACATGGCAGCTATTTTGCACACAAGGTTCCACAAACAGCAAAGTGATGAATGAGCAGCAATCGGACAATATCTGGCAGCAAGTTTTACTAACCCACCGTCCAACTGCAAATGTGGGGTCTCTCTCCCTCTCCAAACCCCAACCGACATCCCACCACTGCCCTCCGACCCCGAGCGACCCCCACCAACTGGGGAAGAAGGGGGGAGGCAGAGGAGGGTCGGGGGGGGAGGGGCAGAAGGGGAGCAGAGGGGGAGATGGGGCAGAAGAAGCGGAGGGGGAGGAGGGGCGGAGGGGCTCAGTAGACTAGCTGATGGCCAATGTAAGTTAGACAAACTTTAACAAAGAACAAACTAATTAAATCTAAAAATGGCAGCACAGGGAGCCAGTGCTATTCTAGTAATTACATGACAGTTTGCTGAACATTTCTGGTAGGATTTTTTTTTAGATTCTTTAATTAAGGATGAAATGACTATCTAGACAAAGAGAACACTGTTATAGAAAGCAGCACGGACTTTGCAAGGGACGATTGTGATCGGCAAGCCTCAGAATTACTCGAGGTATTAACAGACCTGATCGAAGGGGAAATGCATTGGATGGGCTGGATGGACTTCAGGAAAGCCTTTGACAAGGTGCCACATTGGAGACTACTGGGGAGGATTAAGGGGTATGGAATTAGGGGGAGGATAGCAAACTGGATTAAATATTGGTCAGAAGGAAAATATCAGAGAGTCGGAGTTGAGAGCAGTTTCTCGGTGGTTGGCAGTGGGTAGTGCTGTCCCACAGGGTTCAGTTCTGGGGCCACTCCTGGTCCCTGTGTCTATCAATAACCTGGATATAGGGCTAGAGGGAGTGGTGTCCGAATTTGAAGATAAGACTAAAATAGGAGGTAGCGTTAATTCTTTAGAAGACCAAAGGAAGCTACAATGGGATATTGATAAGATGGGGAATGGGCTAAAAGTGGCCGATGGAATGCAGCGTTGCTAAGTGAGGTGATGCATTTTGGTCTATAACAGCAGTAGTAATGATCCTGAGAATGAGAGTGTGCTCGGGGCTGGGGGAGCAGCAGGATTTGGGAGTCAGTTCCACAGGACATTAAAGGCAGCATCTCCGGGTGATGGGGCTGTGAAACAAAGCTCATAGAATTCTAGGTTTTATCACGAGGTATAGAATATAAAAGCGAAGAGGTAATGATATAAAACCCTAATAAGACTTCAGTTAGAGACTGTGTGCAGTATTGGGCTCCACACTATAGGAAGGACAGGGAACAGCACAGATTCACTGGGATACTGTCTGGTACGAGGAACTACAAATAGGAAGAAAGGCTTTTTAAAAATTGGGGCTTTTTTCATTAGAACAACACGATGAAGTGTTTAAAATTCTTTAACGGTGGGACCGGGTAGATAGAAGCAGACTGTTTCCAGTGGCTGAGGGTCGAGAACGAGGGGCCAGAGATACAAGGTTCAATGTCAGAGATTTAGAACAGAGGGTAGGAGAGACTCCCTCACACACAGAGTTGTGAGGCTGTTGATTCACTCCCAGGGTTAGTGGCTGAGACAGAAACTGTGTGAAAATTCAAGATTAGATTTGCGAGGAGGATGAATGAAAAGGGATATGGGAACAGGGCGGGTAAATGTGATTGGGACTATTTGCTCACAGGGAGGGTAAAGGCCATCACAGGCTGGATGGGCCGAATGGTCTGTTTCCATGCTGTAACATCTTTGTATTTACACCAAGTGTCAGTGCTGAGCATTCCCAGACACAGTTAGTACGCCAGATGTGGAGTAAAGCCCCCATTACTCTGTTCCAACCCAAACTTCAGAAAAGCCCATTTTCATCTCCCAAAGCAGGCATTGTTGTCACCTCGCTGTGAAATCAGTGCCAAGTTATGCCAAAGTAAGAATAATTTTCTGCTGTTCACCCATTCACATCAGAGATTGGACTGAATGTCTCATTTCACTCTGGACCCATACAGTTGACAGGAATATGCATTTTTGCAACAAAAGTTTTGGATTAAATGCAACATGTGCCCAGTGACAGAAGGCCATACATACGTACTTTAAAGCGGATGATATAAGCAGCGACCAGGACGCCAACACTCTGCACCAAGTCCCCCAGAGCATGGATGAAAGCGGCTCGGACAGCGAGACTCCCGGGGTTATGACTTGTGTTTGGGAGTGTTCCTCGCACCTCCTCTTGCAGCATTTTCTGACGGGCAGTGAGAATGCAAATGGGAATGCGAGTGACTGGAGTGGCTCAGCAAAAATCCCATTCTGTTAAATTTAAATTAAAAAACACACAAATATAAATAGTGAAACATTTGTACTTCCACCGCACAATCAGACAGTGGTTGGGCACAAACTCCATTCTTACTCTGAACAGCCCCAGGAACCTGCCACAGGAACTTAAATATTACAGAACGCACAATTACAGGGAGCGGGTGATGTTGCAGATGCACATCAGGAAGTCTCGCTGTGGAGCTGCCCAATCTTCTCCAATATCCATCTCAGCAAGAGAACTCGGTTTAAAATCTCGTTTCAAGAATGGAATGTTGACTCCTTCAGTCATAGTCATACAGCACAGAAAGAGGCCCTTCGGCCCATCGCGTCCATGCCGGCCATCAAGCCCTGTCTAATCTAATCCCATTTTCCAGCATTTGGTCCGTAGCCTTGTATGCTATGGCATTTCAAGTGCTCATCCAAATGCTTCTTGAATGTTGAGGGTTCCTGCCTCTACCACCCTTTCAGGCAGTGAGTTCCAGATTCCAACCACCCTCTGGGTGAAAAAGTTTTTCCTCAAATCCCCTCTAAACCTCCTGCCCCTTACCTTGAAACTATGCCCCCTTGTTATTGACCCCTCTACTAAGGGGAAAAGTTCCTTTCTATCTACCCTATCTATGCCCCTCATAATTTTGTACACCTCAATCAGGACCCCCTCAGCCTTCTCTGCTCCAAGGAAAACAACCCCAGCCTGTCCAGTCTTTCTTCATAGCTGAAGCGCTCCAGCCCAGGTAACATCCTTGTAAATCTCCTCTGCACCCTCTCCAAAGCAATCACATCCTTCCTATAGTGTGGCGACCAGAACTGCACACAGTACTCCAGCTGTGGCCTTACCAGCGTTTTGTACAGCTCCATCATAACCTCCCTGCTCTTATATTGTATGCCTCGGCTAATGAAGGCAAGTATCCCATATGCCTTTTTAACCACCTTATCCACCTGTTCTGCTGCCTTCAGGGATCTATGTACATGCACACCAAGGTCCCTCTGATCCTCCGTCTTTCCTAGGGTCTTACCATTCATTGTGTATTCCCTTGCCTTGTTAGTCCGTCCAAAATGCATCACCTCACACTTTTCAGGGTTAAATTCCATTTGCCACTGTTCTGCCCATCTGACCAACCCATCTATATCGTCCTGTAGCCTGAGGCTTCCCTCCTCGCTATTTACCACCCCACCAATTTTCGCGTCACCTGTGAACTTACTGATCATACCTTTTACATTCGCATCCAAATCATTAATGTAGACCACAAACAGCAAGGGACCCAGCACCGATCCCTGCGGTACCCCACTGGACACAGGCTTCCAGTCACAAAAACAACCTTCCACCATCACCCTCTGCCTTCTGCCACTAAGCCAGTTTTGGATCCAATGTGCCAAGGCACCCTGGATCCCATGGGCTCTTACCTTCCTGACCAGTCTCCTATGCGGGACTTTATCAAAAGCCTTACTGAAATCCATGTAAACCACATCCACTGCACTACCCTCATCTACACACCTAGTCACCCCCTTGAAAAATTCAATCAAATTGGTCAGACATGATCTTCCCTTGACAAAGCCATGCTGGCTATCCCTAATTAATCCTTGCCTCTCCAAGTGGAGACTAATTCTGTCCCTCAGAATTTTTTCCAATAATTTCCCTACCACTGATGTTAGGCTCACTGGCCTGTAATTCCCTGGTTTATCCCTACTACCCTTCTTGAATAATGGTACTATGTTAGCTGTTCTCCAGTCCTCTGGCACGTCCCCTGTGGCCAGAGAGGTTCTGAAAATTTGTGTCAGAGCCCCTGCAATCTCCTCCTTTGCCTCACATAGTAGCCTGGGATACATCTCGTCCGGGCCTGGGGATTTATCCACTTTTAAGCCTGCTAAAACCGCTAGTACCTCCTCCCTCTCGATGCTAATATGTTCAAGTATATCACAGTCCCCCTGCCCGATTTCTATGTCCACATCGTCCTTCTCCATAGTGAACACAGATGAAAAAAATTCATTTAAAACCCCACCTACATCTTCTGGCTCTACACACAGCTTGTCACTTTGGTCCCTAATGGGCCCTACTCTTTCCCTAGTTATCCTCTTGCCCTTAATATACTTATAGAACACCTTAGAATTTTCCTTTATTTTGCTCGCCAGTGTTATTTCATGGCCCCTCCTCGCTCTCCTAATTTCTTTTTTAAGTATCCCCCTGCAATTTTTGTACTCCTCTAGAGCTTCCTCTGTCTTTAGTCCTTTGTATCTGCCAAAAGCCCCCCTTTTTTTCCTAATCGATTCTCGTATATCCCTTGACATCCAAGGTTCCCTGGGCTTGTTTGTCCCACCCTTGACCTTTACGGGAACATGTTGCCATTGTACTCTCAATTTCCTTTCTGAAAGACTCCCATTGCTCTGAAGTGCCAGATCCTGCCTTATCATATTAAAATCGGCCTTCCCCCAATTTAGAACCTTTATTTTCGGTCCATCCTTGTCCTTTTCCATGACTACCTTAAATCTCACCAAATTATGGTCACTGTCACCAAAGTGCTCACCTACTAACACATCTACCACTTGCCCGGCCACATTCCCTAGAAATAGGTCCAGTACCGCCCCCTCTCTTGTAGGACTTTCTACATGCTGGCTCAAAAAGCTCTCCTGGATGCACTTTAAGAATTCTGCACCCTCTAAGCCTTTCACACTCTGACTATCCCAGTTAATATTGGGGAAGTTGAAATCCCCCACTATTATTACCCTATTATATGCACACTTCTCTGAGACTTGCCTACATATCTGTTCCTCTATCTCCCCCTGACTGTTTGGGGGCCTATAGTACACTCCCAGCAAAGTGCTTGCCCCCTTTTTGTTTTTAAGTTCAACCCATATGGCCTCATTAGAGGAACCTGTTAATATACCATCCCTCCTTACAGCAGTAATTGACTCCTTAATTAATATTGCGACACCCCCTCCTCTTTTACCCCACCCCCTCTGTCTCGCCTGAAGATTCTATACGCCGGAATATTGAGCTGCCAGTCTTGCCCCTCCCTCAACCATGTCTCCGTGATAGCAACAATATCATACTCCCATGTCCTGCACTGGGGTATCAGTGAGTGGGGCTTAAACTCTCAACCTCCTGACCCAAGGACATCAGTGCTACCAACTCAAAGGTCAGTATGAATCCTGGTTTATTCATTCTAGCAACTCTGGGTGGTCGCCTTTAACCCGGATACCATGGACTGGCTGAACTCCACAGGTAAGGCAGCAGAAAGCAGCAGGCCAGGAAATGGGCTGAATTATGCCGGGTGCATCTCAGTATAAAAATCCCCAACTACAGCTAAAACCAATCGTCACTGAACGATTGAATTTTAAAACATTCCTTGGAGTGTTCTGCCTGGTAACTGGTTAAAAAAACATTTTGAATACTGCCCATCTCAACCTGCAGCAGAAACCTCAATCCGATTCAAACCAAACCTGTTAGACGACATGATTTCATCTCGGTTTCACTGGATGGAATCAAACTATCCAATTGTGGTGAATTTTCTGCAAGGTAGTGTTTTAGGCTAGATCTGGAATTAAGTCCCAAGAGGTTTGCCTGAGAAGCATTTGCAGTCCTTACAGTACTGGGTCATTGTTCAGAGACAGAGCTGCTCATGACCCCCACACTGTCAAAACAGAAACTACTCGCATGGCAGGCCAATGAGCATTGGGAGGTTATACACCATTCATCCAGGATTATTTAAAAAAAAACCTGCCCAGGAATCTGGAGCAAGTATATTGTGGAGCGTGGATTAACATCAGCTCATCACCTCCCACAACATTAGAAAGATAACGTGGTTATTTAAAGCAAACACGAGACTTACATGAGGTTAATGGCAACTCCAATTGCTGCGATGATGATCATCACATCGGCTTGGATCTCAAAGTCCTGGTGTATGGTCCTCTGAACAGCTTCGTAGACAAGCCCGATAGTCACCGCATAGATCAGCATCACACTGAGCACTGCAGTCTGGGCAACGGAGGAAGTAAATGGACCACATCAACATCGCACAATCATACAAACAGCGCACTCAAATCGCAACATGTCAACACTAGGACAGATTCGAAGACCAGAGGGGTCACGTCAAACAAAACAATATCACTACAACTGGAGGGAACTGAACTAATGAGTGAAGCTCACAAATAGGATGTGACTGTCACATAATTCGGTACATTTGTCCAATTACTCTGCTGCCCACGACCTATTCTATACACATAGGCAACACGCAAGATATTGTATTATAAACATTTAAACAAGCAACAGCTCCCAGACCAATGGTTATCAATAGAACAGAGAGGCTACAAGAAATAATCAGCATGCGTTTCCCAGCACACACATCTACTGAGGCTCTGAGAAACTAAGTGAAGGTTCCCACAGGGATCAATCAGAGTTGGATTTTCAGAAGGTTTTTGTTGCTATTTGAAAGTTACGGGTGGTGAACCCGTCACTGAGTGTGGAGCAGCCAGGACACCACATGTCACCTGCTAGCTGGAGGCTTTAATGTGCTCTCTTTGGGAATGAGGAAGGCATTTTTCAGATCTTCTCTTGTTGGAAGTTTTACCTTTTAGTCTTGTCCCTCAGGATGCTCCATAGTAAGGGAAGGGTTCGCGAGTGTACAAAACATGCCCTGTCCATGGTTTGGTCAACTGATATTTTTTGGTCAGCCAGGTCTCCAATGACCATCGCTGTGCTTAACCACCTCCAAAACAAGTAGTAAGAAATCCACGCGTAGTTTGTTTGCTCAACGTAGGGAGCACATCATCTCCCTGTAGGCATAGGGACATGTCCCATTCAAGCCCAGAGTTCTTAGGCGCAGGTTGGCAAGAGCTTTAGTGATTCTTGTCCCCACCCTAAATATCTGCAGACTTACTGATGATCACCAACAGCTAAAATCAGGGTCGACCAGCACAAAGCTCGAGCAAGCTTTCAACATTACCCAGCCAGCCAGCACCACCCTACCTGTTGGGGCATTGGCTTGTAGCGTTACCCGGAGCCGAGTGGAAGGTTCACAGGTCGATCCTTAGGTCCAATTAATGAGCGAGACTGACGGGTTAATCATCAACTGGCAGTCAATGCCAACCTTCTGCCAGAAGGTCAGCTTGGAACCACCTTTATTCCAAAGAGACTGTGCTACCTGCTCCCATCCCATCCCATTCCCACCCCCAAGGAAGATGGTCACTGGTTGGTCATTAAGCAACTGATGAGCACAGGTTTGAGCCTTTGCTGAGTGGACATCAGATACTGCCATCTCCTCAAGTGACATGGTGAGAAACACAGCTCAACTCAAATTGTGAGAGCGCACTGCCACCAATCTAATAACCATAGCAAGGGCACATGCCATACAATCACTAGGTCCACCAATTTCAAACAAAATGACTTGCATTTATATAGCGCAGTTAACATAGAAAAATGTCCCAAGGCATTTCACAGAAGCGTAAATCAGATAAAAATCAACGCCAAGCCAAAGAAGAAGATATTAGGAGGGGGGACTAAAAGCTTGGTCAAAGAAGTGGTTTTAAGGAGGGCTTTAAATGGAGGATCGAGAGGTGGAGAGGTTCAGAGTGGGAATTCCAGAGCTTAGAGTCTAAATGGCCAAAGGCACGTCCACTATTGGTGCAGCGAAGGGAGTGGAGGATGCATGAGGCCCTGGAGAATTTGAATGGATGTGTTCCAGCCCCGGACTGTGAAAATCTGATGAAATCACATCGCCAAGATGATACTGCAGTCTAAAAATACACAATATCATCAATTTACTTTCGCCAAGTTTTTGCGCCTTTCACAACCAGCAGTTTTAACCTGTGTTCTTAAATCTTTATCCATGGAATTGAGCCTCCTCCCCAGCCCTCCCCCAAAGATTTGGCCAAAACATCCCAACAAAAGTCACAATTGTATTTGGTGAAAGCCCAAGGTCACTCCTTGCAGGATTAAGCGGTGTCGAGTAATGTACACAGGGCAGCATGCAGGGTTAAAACATGCTCCAGCTATAACTGCTGTGCTTCCGTGTGCAGACTAATCCGACAGTGGTTATTGTTTTACCACCAGGCACATGACACAAAGTTCAGACAGCGATCCTCTGCTGACTCAACTAATTATGGAATGTTTTTCCAAAGTAAAGTAGTGATTTTCAGCTGGGTTACTGACACACGAATTCCACAACAGTAAAACCCAGCTACAAATCCAGGAGCTAGTTAGTGCATGATTTAATTAAATAAATAATCATAGAATGATACAGCGCAGGAGGCCATTTGGCCCATCATCCCTGTGCCGGCTCTTTGAAAGAGCTAACTACCAAAATAACTCAGCCCTTTACATTAAAGTAATCCTTGAAGATACAGGATTTTAGACTAAAGACTCATTCAGAGTTCCATTTATGGTTGTACTGAATGAAGCCAAGAGAGTTTGGGTACATTTTAGAAGCATGACTTTGCTTATCATCCCCATAATCAAACTCACTCGGGGCCTGGGACACGGGACACACACTCAGGCCTGCGACATCTCCATTCAAATACCTCAAGGCCCAAATACACAAAATCATGTTCTAGTCAGGAGATTGTTATGAATGAGGGAAGCGTTTCAGTTCATCCTAACTCTGCGGCCAGAAAGACACTCGAACCCCCCCATTGCAGCATCTAATATTGTCTGAAATGATTCCAGGGTTTACCTGCACTGCCCTGTCTGCGAGTCCATTCCATGTGTTGAGCTCTCACTGAAAGGACTTCCTGAGGAGTCCTAAATATACTTTTATCAGTTGGAATCTGTGTCAACAATTACAACAACTTGCATTTATATAGCGCCTTTAACGGAGTAAAATGTCCCAAGGTGCTTCACAGGAGCTTAATCAGACACAAAATTTGACACCGAGCCACATAAGGAGACAGTAGGACAGGTGACCAAAAGTTGTTCAGAGAGGTTGGTTTTAAGGAGCGTCTAAAAGGAGAGAGAGGCGGAGAGGTTTAGGGAGGGAATTCCAGAGCTTAGGGCCCAGGCAGCTGAAGGCACGGCCACCAATGGTGGAGCGACTGAAATTGGGGAAGCACAAGAGGCCAGAGGGAGGGGGGAGGGAGAGGGAGGGCTCTCTCTCTGTGTGTCTGTGTCTCTCTGTCTCTCTCTCTCTCTGTCTCTATCGCTCTCTCTCTGTCTGTGTCTCTGTCTCTCTCTCTCTCTCTCTGGTTCTCTGTCTCTGTGTCTCTTTCTCTCTCTCTCTGTCTCGCTCTGTGTCATTCCGGGTTCTCTGTGCGAGGGACTCTCCGACACCTCCTCCTACCTCCACCTGGACCATGACCCCACTACCGAACATCAAACCACCGTTTCCAAGACTGTCACTGACCTCATCTCCTCTGGAGATCTTCCCCTCGCTGCCACCAACCTCATAGTTCCCCAACCCCGCACAGCCCGCTTCTACCTCCTTCCCAAGATCCACAAACAGGACTGCCCTGGTAGACCCATCGTTTCAGCCTGTTCTTGCCCTACGGAACTTATCTCTTCCTATCTTGACTCTATCTGTTCTCCCCTTGTCCAGTCTCTTCCCACCTACATCCGCGACTCTTCGGACGCCCTCCGCCACTTTAACAGTTTCCAGTTTCCTGGCCCCAACCGCTTTTCACCATGGACGTACAATCCCTCTACACCTCCATCCCCCACCCGGATGGCCTGAGGGCGCTCCGCTTCTTCCTTGAACAGAGGCCCGACCAGTCCCCATCCACCACGACCCTCCTCCGCCTGGCTGAACTTGTTCTCACATTGAACAACTTCTCCTTTAACTCCACTCATTTCCTCCAAATCAAAGGTGTTGCCATGGGTACCCGCATGGGTCCTAGCTATGCCTGCCTTTTCGTGGGCTATGTGGAACAATCTTTGTTCCAGTCCTACTCGGGTCCCCTCCCTCACCTCTTTTTCCGATACATTGATGACTGTATCGGTGCCGTTTCCTGCTCTCGCCCCGAACTTGACAATTTCATTCACTTTGCCTCCAATTTCCACCCTTCCCTCACCTTCACATGGTCCATCTCGGACTCTTCCCTTCCTCGACTTCTCCGTCTCCATCTCTGGGGATAGGTTATCGACCAATATCTACTACAAGCCCACTGACTCCCACAGCTACCTGGACTACACTTCCTCCCACCCCGCTTCCTGTAAGGACTCTATTCCATTCTCCCAGTTTCTCCGCCTCCGCCGTATCTGCTCCGACGACGCCACCTTCCACACCAGTGCTTCAGACATGTCTTCCTTTTTCCGCAACCGAGGATTCCCCTCTACTGTGGTTGACACTGCCCTCGACCGTGTCAGTTCTATCTCCCGCACTTCTGCCCTCACCCCTGCCCCTCCCTCCCGGAACCACGATAGGGTTCCCCTTGTCCTCACCTTTCACCCCACCAGCCTCCACATTCAACGGATCATCCTCCGGCATTTCCGCTACCTCCAAAGTGATCCCACCACCAAACGTATCTTCCCCTCCCCTCCCCTTTCAGCATTCCGCAGGGACCGCTCCCTCCGAGACACCCTAGTCCACTCCTCTATCACCCCAAACAGCCCTTCCCCTTCGCCTGGCACCTTCCCGTGCAAGCGCAGGAGATGTTACACCTGCCCCTATACCTCCTCCCTTCCCACTGTCCAGGGCCCCAAACACCCCTTCCAGGTGAAACAGCGATTTACTTGTACTTCTCGCAATCTAGTATACTGTATTCGCTGCTCACGATGCGGTCTCCTCTACATTGGGGAGACCAAACGCAGGTTGGGTGATCGCTTTGCGGAACACCTCCGTTCAGTCCGTAAGGGGGACCCCGAGCTTCCGGTCGCCTGTCATTTTAATTCACCGCTCCATTCCCACTCGGACCTCACCGTCCTCGGCCTCTTGTATTGTTCCACGGAAGCTCAACGTAAACTCGAGGAACAGCACCTCATCTTCCGATTAGGCAGTCTGCAGCCTTCCGGACTCAATATCGAGTTCAACAATTTCAGATCATAAGCTCGGCCCCCATTTCATTTTCTCTTGTAATTGTTCCACTCCTTTCCCCCCCCCCCTTTCCTTTTGTTTCTCTCTCACACCTGGCAGCTGTCTTTTGCCCTGCCAGTACACTTTACACCTAATCCCAGCCTATTACCATCTCGTCCAGCTTCTAATCTCTTTTACTTCTTTTGTTTCTTTTATTCTTTTGTCTGATCGCAGCCCTGCCTTCGATCTAGTTTCTTTTCTTTCCAGTTTTGAAAAAGGGTTCACCCGAAACGTCAACTCAAATTTCTCTCCACGGATGTTGCCTGACCTGCTGAGTTTTTCCAGCATTTTCTGTTGTTATTTCGGATTTCCAACATCTGCAGTATTTTGCTATCCTGCACAGTCTGGCTCTCGGTTTCAGTA
Organism: Somniosus microcephalus; assembly: GCF_052327205.1. NCBI lineage: Eukaryota > Metazoa > Chordata > Chondrichthyes > Squaliformes > Somniosidae > Somniosus > Somniosus microcephalus. The sequence goes on along the minus strand of NC_141019.1, from coordinate 32,519,964 downwards.
TCGATATTAGTCGATTGCAGCCGGTTGCTGTCTACGTGACGGGAGCCGCACACCACCTGCTCAGATACAGAAGATATCTTCAGAATCAGGAAGCAGAAAACTTCACAGCTGAACTAGTTCGCTTGGAAGGTATGAGCTGAGCCAATGAAGAATATTTCTGCTGTTTGTAAATTGTTACCAATTGAATCTGTAGATGATAATTTACTGACTTTACTCTGAAGATAATTAGTAATAAATTAATGAAAGTGTAAATTCATTGTCCCGTTTCCTTCCAATAACCAGGACACTTTGAGTGAAGATGTTGCGCTTTTTCTCTCTGCTCCGGAATTCTGTTAGAACCGTCTCTCTCTCTCTTCCCTCTCTCTCCTTCTCCTCTTCCCTCTCTGTCTCTTTCTACTTCCCCCTCTCAGGTTTCACGGTGTCCGGGTCGTAGCGCGGGCTGGCCGCCCGAAGTTTCCCGCTCGCTAATGGCCGCCCGAAGTTTCCCGCTCGCTAATGGCCGCCCGAAGTTTCCCGCTCGCTAACGGCTGACCGCGCATGCGCCGCCCGCGAGAGCCGGCGCCGGCCGCCGCTCAGCATTAGATTGGTGTCCTTGATGAAGACGGGGGGGTGGGGGGAGACAGTGATTACACGTGGGGGGTGACAGTGATTACACGGGGGGAGACAGTGATAACACGGGGGGGGGAGACAGTGATAACACGGGGGGGGGGGGAGACAGTGATTACACGGGGGGGGGAGACTGATTACACGGGGGGGCGGTGGGGGGAGACAGTGATTGCACGGGGGGGGGGGGAGACAGTGATTACACGGGGGGTGACTGATTTCACGGGGGGGTGACAGTGATTTCACGGGGGGGGAGACTGATTACACGGGGGGGGGAGACAGTGAGTACACTGGGGAGGGAGACAGTGATTACACGGCGGGGGGTGGGGGGAGACAGTGATTTCACGGGGGGGGGAGACAGTGATTACACGGGGGGGGGGCGGTGGGGGGAGACAGTGATTACACGGGGGGGGGTGGGGGGTGGAGACAGTGATTACACGGGGGGTGACAGTGATTTCACGGGGGGGAGACAGTGATTACACGGGGGGGGAGACAGTGATTACACTGGGGAGGGACAGAGGGGGGTGCGGGAGGGAGACAGGGGAGGGGAGGGGAGGGAGGGACTGGACAGCGAGAGGACATGATAGGGAGAGGGGGGACACACACGGGCAGGGAGACCAAGCGCCCCAAAATTGCCCTCGCAACGCGGGGCTCCCCAGCTAGTGCATGTATAACTTACCTTTCTTTAGTTTAACTTATTTATGCATGTATAACTTACCTAACTGTATGTATTTAATTTACTTAATTGTATTACTTACCAGTTAGGGCTGTTACCCCTTTAACTTACCTGTTGGGCCGTTGCCCCTTTAAGAGGCGACCTAACGCGCTGACGTCACGCAGCATGTGACGCATGCGCGTCGGCCGCCGACCTAACGCGCTGACGTCACACGACGTATGCGCACTGGCCGCCGGCCCGATTTGGGCTTCCAAGACGGCCGCCGGCATAGCCCAGCCTATCGAGACTTCGGCTGTATCAGCCGGCAAGCGGGAGCGAAGGGATTCTCCGCTCCCGCGGCAAGTACCGGCACAGCCCGACCTAGCAACCTCGGCCTTAAAGGCCAGTCTTCATACCGGGAGACGCAACGACGCGGTCACGCGACGCCACAAGCGCGGGCAAACGCGGCGACGCGATCACGTGACGTCCAAAGCGCGGGAACACACAGCAGAGCGTGATGACGTCATCACGCTCTCTGCAGTGCTCCTACAGTGAGTCTTCGTGGAGTCCCCGCTGGGACAAGACCTATACCACCGTGCTCCTACAGTCAGCCATCTTACCTGATGTAATTAGTCTTCTTGTAAATAAACAACTTATTTATAGTTCGTCGAAGTCGAACTCGATTATTTAGTGGTGATGCACACGAATCGCTACATTGGTGACCCAACGACGTGAGTACGGAAGCTCATCAATTCCAACACTACAATTGATGACCCCGTATCCGTGAACGATTTTCACGGTAGCAACGCGTAGCCTGAACCTCGTCTTCCCACAAGACGACCAACGCACAACCGACGAACAACCACGGAACAGCAACCGCCTCACTCCGCCAAAGGCGACCCCGTCTTTGCGAACGTATTCGCAAGGTAAGCGCAGCCTGGAGCAGATCCCGTTTGACACGGACAAAACTCAACCGGACCCCGTTTTTATTTTGTGACCAATTTTCACAAAAGAAGCATGCCATGGAAGCACCAGCCGTTTTGCTGTCGCTGCCGCAATCCAGGGAGCCACAACCTCCCTCGTGCTTTATACCGGTAGAAGCCCCGTTCGACGAGAACATCGATGCGGCGCCGACCACGCACTTGCTCACGGTCCCCGTACTCGTCTATCCTACCGCCACACGGAACGTCCGCAGCAACAGCATGTATAAATCTCTCCAAGCGCGGGGTACAGCATGTTCGGGATGGCACCTCCGACAGTGCAGCACTCCCTCAGTACTGCCCCTCCGACAGTGCAGCACTCCCTCAGTACTGCCCCTCCGACAGTGCAGCGCTCCCTCAGTACTGCCCCTCCGACAGTGCAGCGCTCCCTCAGTACTGCCCCTCCGACAGTGCAGCGCTCCCGCAGTACTGCCCCTCCGACAGTGCAGCTCTCCCTCAGTACTGCCCCTCCGACAGTGCAGCACTCCCTCAGTACTGCCCCTCCGACAGTGCAGCGCCCCCTCAGTACTGCCCCTCCGACAGTGCAGCGCCCCCTCAGTACTGCCCCTCCGACAGTGCAGCGCCCCCTCAGTACTGCCCCTCCGACAGTGCAGCGCCCCCTCAGTACTGCCCCTCCGACAGTGCAGCGCCCCCTCAGTACTGCCCCTCCGACAGTGCAGCGCCCCCTCAGTACTGCCCCTCCGACAGTGCAGCGCCCCCTCAGTACTGCCCCTCCGACAGTGCAGCGCCCCCTCAGTACTGCCCCTCCGACAGTGCAGCGCCCCCTCAGTACTGCCCCTCCGACAGTGCAGCGCCCCCTCAGTACTGCCCCTCCGACAGTGCGACGCCCCCTCAGTACTGCCCCTCTGACAGTGCAGCGCCCCCTCAGTACTGCCCCTCCGACAGTGCAGCACTCCTTCACTACTGACCCTCCGACACTGCGGCGCTCCCTCAGTACTGCCCCTCCGACAGTGCGGCGCTCCCTCAGTGCTGCCCCTCCGACAGTGCGGCGCTCCCTCAGTACTGCCCCTCCGACAGTGCGGCGCTCCCTCAGTACTGCCCCTCCGTCAGTGCGGCGCTCCCTCAGTACTGCCCCTCCGACGGTGCGGCGCTCCCTCAGTACTGCCCCTCCGACGGTGCGGCGCTCCAACTGCTCCACCTAGTCAAACATCCTTTTTTCCCCATCTCCAATATTTTTACAACTAATAAATGAAAGTGTTCAAAGAAAATGAAAAAAAAACATTTTTTATGCCCCCCCCTATGATTTTTCATAGAATGGTTACAGCACAGAAGGAGGCCATTCGGCCCGTCGAGCCCGTGCCGGCTCTCTGCAAGAGCACTTCAGCTGGTCCCACTCCCCCGCCCTTTCCCCGTAGCCCTGCAATTTTTATTCCTTCAGGTACTTATCCAACTCCCTTTTGAAAGCCACAATTGAGTCTGCCTCCACCGCCCTTTCAGGCAGTGAATTCCAGATCCTAACCGCTCGCTGCATAAAAAAGTATTTCCTCATGCTGCCTTTGGATCTTCTGCCAATCACCTTAAATCTGTGTCCTCTGGTTCTCGACCCTTCCGCCAATGGGAACAGTTTCTCTCTATCTACTATGTACAGACTCCTCATGATTTTGAACACCTCTATCAAATCTCCTCTCAACCTTTTCTGCTCTAAGGAGAACAACCCCAGCTTCTCCAGCCTATCCACGTAACTGAAGTCTCTCATCCCTGGAACCATTCTCGTAAATCTTTTCTGCACCCTCTCTAAGGCCTTCACATCCTTCCTAAAGTGCGGTGCCCAGAATTGGACACAATACTCCAGTGTTTTATAAAGGTTCATCATAACTTCCTTGCTTTTGTACTCTATGTCTCTATTTATGAAGCCCAGGATCCCATATGCTTTTTTAACTGCTTTCTCAACCTGCCCTGCCACCTTCAACGATTTGTGCACATATACCCCCAGGTCTCTCTGTTCATGCACCCTCTTTAGGATTGTACCCTTTAGTTTATATTGCCTCTCCTCGTCCTTCCTACCAAAATGTATCACTTAGCATTTTTCTGCATTAAATTTCATCTGCCACGTGTCCGCCCATTTCACTAGTCTGTCTGTCTTCTTGAAGTCTATCACTATCCTCCTCACTGTTCACTATACTTCCAAGTTTTGTGTCATCTGCAAGTTTTGAAATTGTGCCCTGTACACCCAAGTCCAAGTCATTAATATATATCAAGAAAAGCAGTGATCCTAGTACCGACCCCTGGGGAACACCACTGTGTACCTTCCTCCAGTCCGATAAACAACCATTTACCACTACACTCTGTTTCCTGTCACTTAGCCAATTTCGTATCCATGCTGCCACTGTCCCCTTTATTCCATGGGCTTCAACTTTGCTGGCAAGCCTATTATGTGGCAATTTATCAAACGTCTTTTGGAAATCCATGTACACCACATCAACTGCATTGCTCTCATCAACCCTCTCTGTTACCTCATCAAAAAACTCAATCAAGTTAGTTAAACACGATTTGCCTTTAACAAATCTGTGCTGGCTTTCCTTAATTAATCCACACTTGTCCAAGTGACTGTTAATTTTGTCCCAGATTATCATTTCTAAAAGCTTCCCCACTACCGAGGTTAAACTGACTGGCCTGTAGTTGCTGGGTTTATCCTTACACCCTTTTTTGAACAAGGGTGTAACATTTGCAATTCTCCAGTTCTCTGGCACCAGCCCCGTATCTAAGGAGGATTGGAAGATTTCCACCTTTACTTCCCTCAGCATCCTAGGATGCATCCCATCTGGTCCTGGTGACTTATCTACTTTAAGTAAAGACAGCCTTTCTAGTACCTCCTCTTGATCAATTTTTATCCCATCCAGTAACTCAACTACCACCTCCTTCACTATGACTTTTGCAGCATCTTCTTCCTTGGTAAAGACAGATGCAAAATACTCATTTAGTACCTCAGCTATGCCCTCTGCCTCCATGCGTAGGTTTCCATTTTGGTCCCTAATCGGCCCCACCCCTCCTTTTACTACCCGTTTACTATTTAAATGCCTATGGAAGACTTTTGGAATCCCTTTTATGTTAGCTGCCAATCTATTCTCATACTCTCTCTTTGTCTCTCTTATTTCCTTTTTCACTTCCCCTCTGAACTTTCTATATTCAGCCTGGTTCTCATTTGTATTCTCAACCTGATATCTGTCATATGCCCCCTCTGCTTCATCTTACTCTCTATCTCTTTTGTCAACCAGGGAGCTTGGACTTTGGTTGCCCTACCTTTCCCCCTCGTGGAAATGTACGTCGACTGTACCTGAACCATCTCTTTAAAGGCAGCCCATTGTTCCACTACAGTTTTGCCTCCCAATCATTGATTCCAATTTACCCGGGACAGATCCGTTCTCAACCCACTGAAATTGGCCTTCTTCCAATTAAGTATTTTTACTCTAGATTGCTCCCTGTCCTTTTCCATAGCTAATCTAAAACCTTATGATACTATGATCACTGTTCCCTAAATGTTCCCTTACTGACACTTGCTCCACTTGACCCACCTCATTCCCCAGAACCAGAGCCAGCAATGAAAGCAGTGTCCAGAAGATGTATCTTTAATTCCTTCAATAATACCGCACCATAAAGCACTGCCTTCAGGAGAGGAGCGAAAAGGGACAATGTTGGGGGTGGGTGGGACTGAAATAAATAAAATAATGTTCCTATCATCGTACCTCAAGACTGAGATTAACCAAAAAATAGAGCCACGTTAATTCTAAGAATCTGAATCAAGATTCCGCTTCCCCTTCTGCCGTCCTTTTCCCCTTCCTCCTTCCAGCTGATTTCGACTTTTATTTTGGTTGCGGGAACCGTCATCTTTTCACCAAGCGGCATCCGTACACGTGCCAATTTAAAACCCCGCCTCCATACGTAACTGTGATTGGCTAAAATGTACAAACAATAATGATTTGCAAACATTTGATTGGATCGAATGCCTGTCAATCAGTCTAATAGCTGCGGCGGTGGGTTATGGGAGCAGGTTTGGTTGTGAAGGCGCTGTAAGCTTCGCAACAGTGGCGTCTGTTGATGTTTTTATTTGTGTTTAGTGCGATGTGATCAATGTTAGGGGAAGCGCGGGTAGGTTTCATAGTACTGCGCAATGAGCGGCCCGCGGAACTAGAATTTAATAAGTAACCGGAAAGAGCGCTTCAGAGATGCTGGCTGGGCCTGGCTGACATTTTACTTCGAACCCCCGCCTCAGCCAGACTGCGACTGAATATCATTGAAAGGACAGCCTGGCAAGGGCTGTTTGAGATTAGAAGCTTATTTTAAAAAAATCAATGAAAAACGTCAGAGAAATTACAGCAAACTAATTAAATCAGCTATCGCGGAGGGGTCCTCCCTCCACCTGTACCAGTTCTATGTGATGTGTCAGAATGGCTGGCTGGAAGATTTAATAAAAAGAACACTGGGGATCAGTGAAAAGTTTCCCTTTGCTTGTCGTCCCATGTGAGCTGTACTAAGTTATCGTTTGTTGTGTCCTTTTGTTGGGTCCCCTTTCCTTTTCCCATGACATTTGCCTCTTAGCAAATGCACAAACTAGCTTGGTTTGCTGCACACATTATTTGTCCACCTTTGTCAGTGTTTAGTAGGTGGTTCACTCCTTCAGCATAATTGATATTCTACAGTACCCGTATGCACAGCCAACACTTGGCCTTGTTGCTATTGTGTCTCATTGTTTTATTTTGCCTTTTCTACCACATGCATCTTTTAAAATTCTCATCCTTGTTTTCAAAGCCCTCCAAGGCCGTGCCCCTTCCTACCTCCAATCTCCTCCAGCCCCACAACCCTCTGAAATATCTGCGCTCCTCTAATTCTGGCCTTTTGAGCATCATTGATTTTAATCGTTCTACTATTGGAGGCCGTGCCTCCAGCTGCCTAGGCCCTAAGCTCTGGAATTCCCTCCCTAAACCTCTCCTCTCTTTTAAGACACTCCTTAAAACCTACCTCTCTGATCTGCCCTAATATCTCCTTATGTGGCTCGGTGTCAAATTTTGTTTGCTAACGCTCCTGTGACGTGCCTTGGGACGTTTTACTGTGTTAAGGGTGCTATATAAATACAAGTTGCTGTTTGGTATCAATAATATAGCCAATCTGTTGAGGAACGCTGGAAAATGATTTTTTATATCATGTTGAGAATTGTGATCAACTGGGCTTATATGTTCCATCTTCCTAATGCTACACCATGAATTATCGGTTTCATTCTACATAAATACATCATAACGTTAGGAAGTCATGATTGCTTTGGATTCAAAGATGAGGAATGTTAAGGGGGTCCTGGATAAGTAGCTATTTCACTCAATTCATGATCTCCCTCCTTTCCTCGTCCTTAGAATTTGTCTTTGTTGGGAGGCCATTTTGATTTCCTGTTGTAAAGTTTTGTGTGACATTTGAAAATTTCAAGTGGAAAGGATTTCAGCTTCAGGGGGTTTCATATAATTTGCTTCCTTTTTGATTACTGCAATGCAGGGGAGTGGGCCATTGATGAAGATGTCAGTAACCTCATTTAAAACCGAGGGTATTGACAGGAACATTGGGCTGGCCGTGAGTTCTTGGTGTTTGTTTTAGTCGTGAGAAAGATCTTGGTAATAGGCATTTTATGAAAGAATGGGCAGCCCCTCCTGTATCAGTGTACTGTTTTCACCCCAGCCATCGTTATGTCCTGTCGTGAGACTTGAATTACAGGCAACTTTAAGTTGACCTCCCATCTGCTGCATCGAAGCAGACCAGAGACACTTCACTTTAGACCCTGTGCAGCTCTGTTCCCAGAGCTTTTCTTTTTCTGGAGCTACTTATTGCAGTGCTGTGTCTTGGCTTCAAAATAAAATATAAATTTAGCTCTCCTGATTTATCCAATGAGTAGCAAAGCCGTACAGACCGGGCAAGTCGGTATTGGTTAGTTTATCTCGGACAGTGCAGCAGAAGAGGTGCAACAATTTGCTTCAGTACTACTAGGTTAAAAAGGGGAAAATTGGTCCGGGTTCCCACTCCTGCTCGCTATCCAGTAGCGGCTGCTGGAAGTGTGGATGTCGGTTGAAGACAGTAGGCTGTGATGCCTCCTGGGGTTGAGTTGCTTGCCAGCATTTGCCAAATGCTTTGTGTTCACTTGGATCAGGAACCATCGGGTGCCCAGCAAGAGATCAATGGCTTTTGGAAGGGAACATTGTAGAATTTCTGTTTTCCTCTCGTATTGGAGCAACACCCCCATTAACCAGGGTATAAAAGTGTTTTATCCAAAATGGTTTAGATATGATTACTGTAATTAGAAATGGGCTGGAATTTGGAGCAATTTAAAAAATTTTATTCACCTCCCAACATTTTTGACGTTCTCTATTATTTTGTAGTTTTGATGTTTTTATAAATAACTGGAAGATTGGACTTTGGAAGTCAATGGTAAGTGTAAATCAAATGCTTCATGTGTTGTACAGTATTTAGTTTCATAATTGCCTTGACCAAATAACACCAAGCTTGGTAAAAATATTATTCCTCATACTTGTCAACTTATAATGAAAAGAAAATGATACGGGTAGATGGATTGTGATTAACTGATGATGTAAAATGTGACCCAAAAAAGTTGAGAGCTAGGCTTTGAAGTCGAGTGGAGTCGTAGATAGGCAAAGACCATGCTGGACATGTTGCAAAAGGCAGCTCCTTGCGGCACTCAAATGAAGTGGGCTGAATCCTGACGTACCATGTCCCTGAAGCGCTCTGCCTGTTATCTTATGTAATACACTACTGGAGTTTGGAAGGGGCTTTGTGGTTTTATTCGAATTTCAGCTCGAGTATTTTTCATGGTGAACGACAGACTCCCAGATTCTACTTTGTAATTTGTGCATTGATACTGAGTTTTGTTTCACTGCACATTGCAGTGCAACAACCACTTGTGTCCATGCAAGAGACTTTTTAAAGTAGAAAAAGTCTCCAGGCACTTGGCAGAGGTGCAAGTGGAATAGCATACCCTCTGTACGGTGTATAATGCAGTAACAGAATCTCCTAGCTATGGAATTTGGGGGACAGGATATTGTCAGTTGAAAAAACTGGGTGTGATTTTTTTCTTGCATATCCTGGTTAACATGGGACTAAATAACTACCAGCTGGATTGGAATTTCTTTCCTATGCTTTTTTTTCATCCCTAGAATAAACCATGAATTTTGATGGTCTTGATTCTGGCCTTGGGGAATACTCATCGTCCCTGCACCCTGGCATTGACCCTTCCCTGGACACTTCGATTGAGCATTCACTGGACCCAAGTCTGCATCGTCTTTCTCCATAGTGAACACAGATGCAAAAAATTCATTTAAAACCCCGCCTACATCCTCTGGCTCTACACACAGATTGCCACTTTGGTCCCTAATGGGCCCTACCCTTTCCCTGGTTATCCTCTTGCCCTTAATATACTTATAAAACATCTTAGGATTTTCCTTTATTTTGCTCGCCAGTGTTATTTCATGGCCCCTCCTCGCCCTCCTAATTTCTTTTTTAAGTATGCCCCTGCACTTTTTATACTCCTCTAGGGCTTCTTCTGTCTTTAGTCTTTTGTAACTGCCAAAAGCCCCCCTTTTATTTCTAATGCATTTTTGTATATCCCTTGTCATCCAAGGTTCCCTTTGCTTGTTGGTCCCACCCTTGACCTTTACAGGAACATGTTGGCGTTGTACTCTCTCTATTTCCCTTCTGAAAGTCTCCCACTGTTTTGATGTGGATTTTCCTATAAGCAGCTGCTCCCAGTCCACTTTGGCCAGATCCTGCCTTATCATATTAAAATCGGCCTTCCCCCAATTTAGAACCCTTATTTCCGGGCCGTCTTTGTCTTTTTCCATGACCACCTTAAATCTCACCGAATTATGGTCACTGTCGCCAAAATGCTCTCCTACTGACACTTCCACCACTTGCCCGGCTACATTCCCCAGAATTAGGTCCAGTACCGCCCCCTCTCTTGTAGGACTTTCTACATGTTGGCTCAAAAAGCTCTCCTGGATGCACTTTAAGAATTCTGCACCCTCTAAGCCTTTCACACTCTGACTGTCCCAATTTATATTGGGGAAGTTGAAATCCCCCACTATTATTACCCTATTATTTTCGCACTTCTCTGAGATTTGCCTACATATCTGTTCCTCTATCTCCCCCTGACTGTTTGGGGGCCTATAGTACACTCCCAGCAAAGTGCTTGCCCCCTTTTTGTTTTTAAGTTCTACCCATATGGCCTCATTAGAGGAACCCGCTAATATATCATCCCTCCTTACAGCAGTAATTGACTCCTTAATTAATATTGCAACACCCCCTCCTCTTTTACACCCCCCTCTGTCTCGCCTGAAGATTCTATACCCCGGAATATTGAGCTGCCAGTCCTGACCCTCCCTCAACCATGTCTCCGTGATAGCAACAATATCGTACTCCCATGTGTTCAACAACAACTTCAGTTCATCCACCTTATTTGCAAGACTCCTTGCATTAAAATAAATGCCTTCCAGCCCTGCCATATTCTCTTTTGCCTTCACATATTTGCTCTGCCTTCCCAGCTGACTTGTTTTTCCCTCTGTATTTGGCCGTAAATCACCCCCTACTATAGCTCCACTCTGTACCCCAACCCCCTGCCAAGTTAGTTTAAACCCTCCCCAGCAGTGCTAGCAAACCTCCCCGCAAGGATATTGGTTCCCCTCTGGTTCAGGTGTAAACCGTCCGACTTGTACAAGTCCCACCTTTCCCAGAAGCAGACCCAGTGATCCAGGAAACTAAAGCCCTCTCTCCTGCACCATCCCTTTAGCCACGCATTCATCTGTTCTATCTTCCTATTCCTATACTTACTAGCACGTGGCACCGGGAGTAATCCAGAGATTACAACCTTTGAGGTCCTGCTCCTTAATCCTTCACCTAGCTCCCTAAATTCTTGCTGCAGGACCTCATCCCTCTTTTTACCTATGTCGTTGGTACCAATGTGGACCACGACCACTGGCTGTTCTCCCTCCCCCTCCAGAATGCCCTGCAGCCGCTCAGTGACATCCTTGACCCTGGCACCAGGGAGGCAACAAACCATCCTGGATTCACGTCTACGGCCACAGAAACGCCTATCTGTTCCCCTTACTATAGAATCCCCTACCACTATTGCTCTCCCACTCTTTTTCCCCCCTTCCTGGGCAGCAGGAGCACCCCCAGTGCCAGGAAGTTGGCCGCTGCTGCCTTCCCCTGGTGAGTCATCCCCCTCAACAGTATCCAAAGCGGTATACTTGTTTGAAAGGGGGATGTCCGCAGGGGTTCCCTGCACTACCTGCCTGCCTTTGTTGCTCCGCCTGATGGTCACCCCCTGTGCTGCCCTACCCTGAGGCGTGCACAACTCGCTAAACGTGTTATCCACGAGCCTTTCAGCATCGCGCACGCTCCAAAATTCATCCACCCGCAGCTCGAGCGCCGCAATGCGGTCTACAAGTAGCTGCAGCTGGATGCATTTCCCGCACACATGGTCGTCAGGGACACTGGCAGCATCCCTGACTTCCCACATAGAGCAGGAGGAGCAGAGCACGGGTCTGAACTCTCCTGCCATGACTTACCCCTTTAATTACTTTAAAAAATTTATTCAATACCCCAGTTACAGGTATGCTCTAGGGCGCTTTATTTACCAACTATCCCCACTACACCACAGAAATTTAACACCACAGAATTCAAGCTTGTATTGAAAAAAGAGAAATACTCACCAACCAATCACCTACCTGCTCCCTGGTGACGTCACACACATTACTTTTTACCTCACTCCCCGCTGCTGAGTTGGTGTGCCTCGCCTCTCTCCGGTTTTTATACCGGTCTCACCACGCTGCTCCCGACTGGTCTCGGGCCTCGCCTCTCTCCGGTTTTTATACCGGTCTCACCACGCTGCTCCCGACTGGTCTCGGGCCTCGCCTCTCTCCGGTTTTTATACCGGTCTCACCACGCTGCTCCCGACTGGTCTCGGGCCTCGCCTCTCTCCGGTTTTTATACCGGTCTCACCACGCTGGTCCCGACTGGTCTCGGGCCTCGCGCCTCTCCGGTTTTTATACCGGTCTCACCACGCTGCTCCCGACTGGTCTCGGGCCTCGCTGGTCGCCGGGTTTTCTCCCGAGCTCCTCCTCGCTGCTCCCGCTGGTCCCGACTGGTCTCGGGCCTCGCCTCTCTCCGGTTTTTATACCGGTCTCACCACGCTGCTCCCGACTGGTCTCGGGCCTCGCTGGTCGCCGGGTTTTCTCCCGAGCTCCTCCTCGCTGCTCCCGCTGGTCCCGACTGGTCTCGGGCCTCGCCTCTCTCCGGTTTTTATACCGGTCTCACCACGCTGCTCCCGACTGGTCTCGGGCCTCGCTGGTCGCCGGGTTTTCTCCCGAGCTCCTCCTCGCTGGTCCCGACTGGTCTCGGGCCTCGCCTCTCTCCGGTTTTTATACCGGTCTCACCACGCTGCTCCCGACTGGTCTCGGGCCTCGCTGGTCGCCGGGTTTTCTCCCGAGCTCCTCCTCGCTGCTCCCGCTGGTCCCATACTTGAACATATTAGCATCGAGAGGGAGGAGGTGCTAGCGGTTTTAGCGGGCCAAAAAGTGGATAAATCCCCAGGCCCGGACGAGATGTATCCCAGGCTGCTGTGGGAGGCAAGGGAGGAGATTGCAGGGGCTCTGACAATAATTTTCAGAACCTCTCTGGCCACAGGGGATGTACCAGAGGACTGGAGAACAGCTAACGTAGTACCATTATTCAAGAAGGGTAGCAGGGATAAACCAGGGAATTACAGGCCAGTGAGTCTAACATCTGTGGTGGGGAAATTATTGGAAAAAATTCTGAGGGACAAAATTAATCTCCACTTGGAGAGGCAAGGATTAATCGGGGATAGTCAGCACGGCTTTGTCAAGGGTAAATCATGTCTAACAAATCTGATCGAATTTTTCGAGGGGGTGACTAGTGGGGTGGATGAGGGAAATGCTGTGGATGTGGTTTACATGGACTTCAGTAAAGCTTTTGACAAAGTCCCGCATAGGAGACTGGTCAAGAAGGTAAGAGCCCATGGGATCCAGGGTGCCTTGGCGCGTTGGATCCTAAACTGGCTGAGTGGCAGGAGGCAGAGGGTGATGGTCGAAGGTTGCTTTTGTGACTGGAAGCCTGTGTCCAGTGGGGTACCTCAGGGATCGGTGCTGGGTCCCTTATTGTTTGTGATCTACATAAATGATTTGGATGAGAATGTAAAAGGTATGATCAGTAAGTTCGCAGATGACACGAAAATTGGTGGGGTGGTAAATTGCGAGGAGGAAAGCCTCCGGCTACAGGACGATATAAACGGGTTGGTCAGATGGGCGGAAAAGTGGCAAATGGAATTTAACCCTGAAAAGTGCGAGGTGATGCATTTTGGATGGACAAATAAGGCAAGGGAATACACAATGAGTGGTAGGACCCGAGGAAGTACAGAGGGTCAGAGGGACCTTGGTGTACATGTACATAGATCCCTGAAGGCAGCGGAGCAGGTAGATAAGGTGGTTAAAAAGGCATATGGGATACTTGCCTTCATTAGCCGAGGCATAGAATATAAGAGCAGGGAGGTTATGATGGAGCTGTACAAAACGCTGGTGAGGCCACAGCTGGAGTACTGTGTGCAGTTCTGGTCGCCTCACTATAGGAAGGATGTGATTGCTTTGGAGAGGGTGCAGAGAAGATTCACCAGGATGTTACCTGGGATGGAGCGCCTCAGCTATGAAGAGAGGCTGGACAGGCTGGAGTTGTTTTCCTTGGAGCAGAGAAGGCTGAGGGGGGACCTGATTGAGGTGTACAAAATAATGAGGGGCATAGATAGGGTAGATAAAGAGGAACTTTTCCCCTTAGTGGGGGGGTCAATAACAAGGGGGCATAGATTCAGGGTAAGGGGCAGGAGATTTAGAGGGGATTTGAGGAGGAACTTTTTCACCCAGAGGGTGGTTGGAATGTGGAACTCAATGCCTGAAAGGGTGGTGGAGGCAGGAACCCTCACAACATTCAAGAAGCATTTGGATGAGCACTTGAAATGCCATCGCATACAAGGCTATGGACCAAATGCTGGAAAATGGGATTAGACTGGACAGGGATGGATGGGCGGCGCAGACACGATGGGCCGAAGGGCCTCTTTCTGTGCTGTAAAACTCTATGACTCTATGACTCTAAGGCTTGACCCGAACTTGCTGCAGAATGTGGAACTGGAAGCAGATGGTGTCCCGCTGGATGGCATGTCGGTCTCAGTCCCTGAATCTGTGCATCTTGTGGAGGGAATGTATTCAGAGCTGCACACAGTTGTCGCAGAGGTTGGAGTCCCTGTAACTGCGTCACATTTTGACCTTCAAGATGAATTACTCTGGGTGGGAAATCATGGGGTAAGTACAGTCCATTAATCTGCTCCTCCAACCAAGTAAGTTAGTGGCTCTCCGCTCTAGTATGGAGGCCTTGGTGTGCACTGGTGGATAAGGGATTGGCATGTTGTATTTGTATACCTTACAAGTCTCTCGATCTAGCTGGGACGAACCAGGACCACCTGATGATGATTCCCAGCACACCAATGTTGCAAATTTACCAACCTGCATTGCTCTGCCTGGAGTAACATAGTTAGATGGTTTGGGAATGGGGAGCAGGCGAAGAATGATTGGATGACTTGTAAAGTGTGCGTGTATAATTCAAAAGATGGAATTTGAAATTAAGTTGTTCTGTTTAATACACATAAGATACACAGACCTAGATATTGAAGGAGTGCTCTATTATTTATCAACGGTTTGGAGCCTGGAATTTCCCTTTTTAACTAAATGATTTATGCAGTTGAATATAAACCAACAGCACTGACCACTTCCCAAATATCAGATAGCATTCTGTCTGCCTTTGTCACTAAGAATGTGTTTGAATCCGCATAAATGTGTTGATGGTCGATGTGGGAATGGAAGCCACTTGTTTCCAGGGTTCTGCAATGCTGATGCAATAATGGCTGCTAGGAGATCACTCAAAGCTGTTTTTCCTTCACTTCCTTACTTATCGAGGAAATCCCACTCGGCTGCTCCCCACAGCAGCTTGGGTGAAACATAGAAACATAGAAGATAGGAGCAGGAGTCGGCCATTCGGCCCCTCTAGCCTGCTCCGCCATTCAATGAGATCATGGCTGATCATCCAAATTCAGTACCCTGTCCCTGCTTTCTCCCCATATCCCTTGATCCCTTTAGCCTTAAGAAATATATCTAACTCCTTCTTGAATATATTTAATGAATTGGCCTCCACTGCCTTCTGTGGTAGAGAATTCCACAGGTTCACCACTCTGGGTGAAGAAATTCCTCCTCATTTCTGTCCTAAATGGCTTACCCCTTATCCTTAGACTATGACCCCTGGTTCTGGACTCCCCCCGCCATCGGGAACATCCTTCCTGCATCTAGTCTGTCTAGTCCTGTTAGAATTTTATAAGTTTCAATGAGATCCCCTCATTCTTCTAAACTCCAGTGAGTATAAGCCTAATCGACCCAATCTCTCCTCATACGTCATTCCTGCCATCCCAGGTATCAGTCTGGTGAATCTTCGCTGCACTCCCTCCATGGCAAGAACATCCTTCCACAGATAAGGTGATCAAAACTGCACACAATACTCAAGATGTGGTCTCACCAAGGCCCTGCACAACTGCAGCAAGACATCCTTGTTCCTGTACTCGAACCCTCTCGCTACGAAGGCCAACATACCATTTGCCGCCTTAACCGCCTGCTGCACCTGCATGCTTACCTTCAGCGACTGGTGCACAAGGACACCCAGGTCTCGTTGCGCTGCCCCTTCTCCCAATCTATTGCCGTTCAGATAATAATCTGCCTTCCTGTTTTTGCCACCAAAGTGGATAACCTCGCATTTATCCACATTATACTGCATCTGCTATGCTTCTGCCCAATCACCCAACCTGTCCAAATCATACTGAAGTTTCTCGGCATCCTCCTCACAGCACACACGCCCACCCAGCTTTGTGTCGTCTGCAAACTTGGAGATATTACATCTAGTTCCCTTGTCTAGATTATTTATGTATATTGTGAATAGCTGGGGTCCTAGGACGATCCCTGCGGTACCCCACTAGTCACTGCCTGCCACTCGGAAAAAGAGCCGTTTATTCCGACTCTTTGCTTCCTGTCTGCCAACCAGTTCTCTATCCAAGTCAGTACCTTGCCCCCAATCCCATGTGCCTTAACTTTACACGCTAATCTCTTATGTGGGACCTTATCGAAAGCCTTCTGAAAGTCCAAATACACCACATCCACTGGTTCTCCCTTATCTATTCTACCAGTTACAGTATATCCTCAAAAAATTCCAGTAGATTAGTCGAGCACGATTTACCTTTTGTAAATCCATGTTGACTTTGTCCGATCCGTTTTCCAAGTGCTCTGCTATTACATCTTTTATAATGGACTCTAGCATTTTCCCCACTACCGATGTCAGGCTTACCGGTCTATAATTCCCCGTTTTCTCTCTACCACCTTTTTTGAATAGTGGGGTAACATTAGCTACCCTCCAATCCATGTGAACTGTTCCAGAGTCTATTGAGTTCTGGAAGATGACCAGCAATGCATCTACTATTTCTAGGGCCACTTAAGTACCCTAGGATATAGATTATCAGGCCTTCAATCCCGTCAATTTCCCTAACACCATTTCCCTACAAATACTGATTTCTTTCAGTTCCTCCCTCTCATTAGACCCTATGTTCCCCGACATCTCTGGGAGGTTATTTGTGTCCTCCTTTGTGAAGACAGAACCAAAGTATGTAGTTAATTGGTCAGCCATTTCTTTGTTCCCCATTATAAATTCCCCTGATTCTGACTGCAAGGGACCTACGCTTGATTTCACCAATCTTTTTCTCTTCACATATCTATAAAAGCTTTTACAGTCAGTTTTTATGTTCCCTGCAAACTTACACTCATAATCTATTTTCCCCCTCTTAATTAATCCCTTTGTCCTCCTTTGCTGAATCCTAAACTGCTCCCAATCCTCAGGTATACTGCTTTTTCTGGCCATGGTGAGATGGGGAAGTTATCAGCTCTGCTCGGGCGACTGTAGGTACAAACCCATCTACTGTCAGTCGGCACAGCGACATCCCACATAATATGGTCTTGTGTGCTCATGTCACTTTCTCACTTGTTTTTACTGTTGAAATTAAGATTCGAAATAAATGTTTGAAAAGTCGTTCTTAATACATTTTCTCAATCAGTTCATATTGGTGGATAAGTCTTTAAAACTGTTTCATAGATTTGTTTGAGGATCTTGCTTTTTTTTTAAGTGTTGAGTTCACTTGTGATGTGGAATTGTGAGGTGTTAACTTAATCACAGTAAATCTGAGGGGTGACACTGCATGTGGCGAAAAGAACCTCCCAATCGATTTGTAATCATTTTTATTATTAAGGAGAAACTTAAAACTTGTATAAGTATCTGAAATAGAATTCTAAATCCTATTGAATTGTCACGAGTAAAACAAAACCTAGTATTTTCTGCTGAATAGTTGATTTATTTTTGCTACTGCTATGTAATACATTGGGAATATCAGAGATTGCTTCGGGAGAGGGGCGAGCTCTTTACCTTCAGAGCAGCGCTACTAAATTTGTCTTTGAAATTTCTCTGTCTAGGGCCATGCAACCTCCTTCTTTGGTCCCACTATGGAGTGATACTCATCCTTTCAAGTTACCGCTACCGATGACATACGTCACATACAAAGCATAGAAAGCGGAGTCCTCTTTTTAAATAAGAATAACCTCAAGTGCTTTACTCGAGGAGGATTCATAATGTTTGATTATGTGTAAGTTTTTTAAGTTTAGACTGAAGTTTTAAAGGAAAACTATTAAAAGCAGGTGAACAGCTGAGTTGAAGGAGGGAAAGAATATTGGAGTTGCTAAGTTTACAGACCTGCAGTTTTATTCTTTTCCCCCCCACCCTTCACCCCTCTTTGTGAAGGTGTTAACTGGGATACGTTTCCACAATGCTGACAGTCCTGCTGTAGCTCATTTGTGCGAGCTTCGACTGCTGCTTTGCCTGGTGTCGCCATCTGGTTAGCTGTGCATATACTGACGTCCGGTGAGAGCCAGGTTGGACTTGGCTGTAAGGTCCCCCCCCCCCCGCAAGCAATTGAATAGCCTGCCATTGGTCACTATCCAAGCTAACATGAGGAATGACCACTTAGGCAAGGTCCCAGAGGGCTGTTGGCATTGTGGAATTGTACTCCAGAATGAGCCGGCGCCTTCAGGAAGAAAGAGAAAATTGGAAGAAAAAAAAAGAATCTTAGACGTGCTGGTATGTATTGTTTAATTGCTACATGCGACCATGTTTGACTAGGCTGTTGAGGGAGCCAATCATTTTATAGGATTCTGTGCAATTTATATGCTTAAAAGTTTGAGTCATCGTAAAAAGTTACTTTTAGATAACCCTCAGACTGCTCGATCTCTCTCTCTCGACCTCTCTCTCTCGATCGCTCTCTCTCGATCGCTCTCTCTCGATCGCTCTCTCTCGATCGCTCTCTCTCGATCGCTCGATCTCTCTCTCTCGATCTCTCTCTCTCGATCTCTCTCTCTCGATCTCTCGATCTCTCTCGATCTCTCTCTCGATCGCTCTCTCTCGATCGCTCTCTCTCTCGATCGCTCTCTCTCGATCGCTCTCCCTCGATCGCTCTCTCTCGATCGCTCTCCCTCGATCGCTCTCCCTCGATCGCTCTCTCTCGATCGCTCTCCCTCGATCGCTCTCCCTCGATCGCTCTCCCTCGATCGCTCTCCCTCGATCGCTCTCCCTCGATCGCTCTCCCTCGATCGCTCTCCCTCGATCGCTCTCCCTCGATCGCTCTCCCTCGATCGCTCTCCCTCGATCGCTCTCCCTCGATCGCTCTCCCTCGATCGCTCTCCCTCGATCGCTCTCCCTCGATCGCTCTCCCTCGATCGCTCTCCCTCGATCGCTCTCCCTCGATCGCTCTCCCTCGATCGCTCTCCCTCGATCGCTCTCCCTCGATCGCTCTCCCTCGATCGCTCTCCCTCGATCGCACTCCCTCGATCGCTCTCCCTCGATCGCTCTCCCTCGATCGCTCTCCCTCGATCGCTCTCCCTCGATCGCTCTCCCTCGATCGCTCTCCCTCGATCGCTCTCCCTCGATCTCTCTCCCTCGATCTCTCTCCCTCGATCTCTCTCCCTCGATCTCTCTCCCTCGATCTCTCTCCCTCGATCTCTCTCTCGATCTCTCTCCCTCGATCTCTCGATCGATCTCTCTCTCGATCGATCTCTCTCTCGATCGATCTCTCTCTCGATCGATCTCTCTCTCGATCGATCTCTCTCTCGATCGATCTCTCTCTCGATCGATCTCTCTCTCGATCGATCTCTCTCGATCGATCTCTCTCGATCTCTCTCTCTCGATCTCGATCTCTCTCGATCTCTCTCTCTCGATCTCGCTCTCTCGATC
>NC_141019.1:32390290-32497790 GCF_052327205.1 Somniosus microcephalus | reverse complement strand
TCTCTCGATCTCTCTCTCTCGATCTCTCTCTCTCGATCTCTCTCTCTCGATCTCTCTCTCTCGATCTCTCTCTCTCTATCTCTCTCTCTCGATCTCTCTCTCTCGATCTCTCTCTCGATCTCTCTCTCGATCTCTCTCTCGATCTCTCTCTCTCGATCTCTCTCTCGATCTCTCTCTCTCGATCTCTCTCTCGATCTCTCTCGATCTCGATCTCTCTCTCTCGATCTCTCTCTCGATCTCGATCTCTCTCTCGATCTCGATCTCTCTCTCGATCTCGATCTCGATCTCTCTCGATCTTGATCTCTCTCGATCTCGATCTCTCGATCTCGATCTCGATCTCTCTCGATCTTGATCTCTCTCGATCTCGATCTCTCGATCTCGATCTCTCTCGATCTCGATCTCTCTCTCTCGATCTCTCTCTCGATCTCTCTCTCGATCTCTCTCTCTCGATCTCTCTCTCTCTCTCGATCTCTCTCTATCTCTCTCTCGATCTCTCTCTATCTCTCTCTCGATCTCTCTCTATCTCTCTCTCGATCTCTCGATCTCTCTCTCTCGATCTCTCTCGATCGATCTCGATCTCTCTCTCGATCTCTCTCTCTATCTCGATCTCTGTCTCGATCTCTGGCTCGATCTCTCTCTCGATCTCTCGATCTCTCTCTCGCTCTCTCTCTCTCGATCTCTCTCTCTCGATCTCTCTCTCTCGATCTCTCTCTCTCGATCTCTCTCTCTCGATCTCTCTCTCTCGATCTTTCTCTCTCGATCTCTCTCTCGATCTCGATCTCTCGATCTCGATCTCTCTCGATCTCGATCTCTCTCGATCTCTCTCTCTCTCGATCTCGATCTCTCGATCTCTCTCTCTCGATCTCTCGATCTCTCTCTCTCGATCTCTCTCTCTCGATCTCTCTCGATCTCTCTCGATCTCTCGATCTCGATCTCGATCACTCTCTCGATCTCTCTCTCTCGATCTCTCTCTCTCGATCTCTCTCTCTCGATCTCTCTCTCTCGATCTCTCGATCTCGATCTCTCGATCTCGATCTCTCGATCTCGATCTCTCTCTCTCGATCTCTCTCTCTCGATCTCTCTCGATCTCTCTCTCTCGATCTCTCTCTCTCGATCTCTATCTCTCGATCTCTATCTCTCGATCTCTCGCTCTCGATCTCTCGATCTCGCTCTCTCGATCTCGATCTCGCTCTCTCGATCTCGATCTCGATCTCGATCTCTCTCGATCTCTCGATCTCTCTCTCTCGATCTCTCTCGATCTCTCTCTCTCGATCTCTCTCTCGATCTCTCTCTCTCGATCTCTCTCTCTCTATCTCTCTCTCTCGATCTCTCTCTCTCGATCTCTCTCGATCTCGATCTCGATCTCTCTCGATCTCTCTCGATCTCTCTCTCTCGATCTCTCTCTCTCGATCTCTCTCTCGATCTCGATCTCTCTATCTCTCTCTCGATCTCTCGATCTCGATCTCGATCGATCTCTCGATCTCTCTCTCTCGATCTCTCTCTCTCGATCTCGATCTCTCGATCTCTATCTCTCTCGATCTCGATCTCTCTCGATCTCTCTCTCTCGATCTCTCTCGATCTCTCTCTCTCGATCTCTCTCTCTCGATCTCTCTCTCTCGATCTCTCTCTCGATCTCTCTCTCTCGATCTCTCTCTCTCGATCTCTCTCTCTCGATCTCTCTCTCTCGATCTCTCTCTCTCGATATCTCGATCTCGATCTCTCGATCTCGATCTCTCTCTCTCGATCTCTCTCTCTCGATCTCGATCTCTCTCTCTCGATCTCTCTCTCTCGATCTCTCTCTCTCGATCTCTCTCTATCTCGATCTCTGTCTCGATCTCTCTCTCTCGATCTCTCTCTCTCGATCTCGATATCTCGATCTCGATCTCTCTCGATCTTTCTCTCTTGATCTCTCTCTCGATCTCTCGATCTCGATCTCTCTCTCGATCTCTCTCTCTCGATCTTGATCTCTCGATCTCGATCTCTCTCGATCTCTCGATCTCTCGATCTCGATCTCTCTCTCTCGATCTCTCTCTCTCTCTCGATCTCTCTCTCTCGATCTCTCTCTCTCGATCTCTCTCGATCTCTCTCTCTCGATCTCGATCTCTCTCGATCTCGATCACTCTCTCGATCTCTCTCTCTCGATCTCTCTCTCTCGATCTCTCTCTCTCGATCTCTCTCTCTCGATCTCTCTCTCTCGATCTCTCTCTCTCGATCTCTCTCTCGATCTCTCTCTCGATCTCTCTCTCGATCTCTCTCTCGATCTCTCTCTCGATCTCTCTCTCGATCTCTCTCTCGATCTCTCTCTCGATCTCTCTCTCTCGATCTCTCTCTCGATCTCTCTCTCGATCTCGATCTCTCTCTCTCGATCTCTCTCTCTCGATCTCTCTCTCGATCTCGATCTCTCTCTCGATCTCGATCTCGATCTCTCTCGATCTTGATCTCTCTCGATCTCGATCTCTCTCGATCTCGATCTCTCTCTCTCGATCTCTCTCGATCTCTCTCTCTCGATCTCTCTCTCTCGATCTCTCGATCTCGATCTCTCTCGATCTCGCTCGATCTCGATCTCGATCTCTCTCTCGATCTCTCTCTCTCGATCTCTCTCTCTCGATCTCGATCTCTCTCTCTCTCTCTCTCGATCTCGCTCTCTCGATCTCTCGATCTCTCTCTCGATCTCTCTCTCGATCTCTCTCTCTCGATCTCTCTCTCGATCTCTCTCTCGATCTCGATCTCTCGATCTCGATCTCTCTCGATCTCTCTCTCTCGATCTCGATCTCTCTATCTCTCTCTCGATCTCTCGATCTCGATCGATCTCTCGATCTCTCTCTCTCGATCTCTCTCGATCTCTCTCTCGATCTCTCTCTCTCGATCTCTCGATCTCGATCTCGATCTCTCGATCTCGATCTCTCTCGATCTCTCTCTCTCGATCTCTCTCTCTCGATCTCTCTCTCTCGATCTCTCTCTCGATCTCTCTCTCTCGATCTCTCTCGATCTCTCTCGATCTCTCTCGATCTCTCTCTCGATCTCGATCTCTCGATCTCTCTCTCGATCTCTCTCTCTCGATCTCTCTCTCTCTCTCGATCTCTCTCTCTCGATCTCTCTCTCTCGATCTCTCTCTCGATCTCTCTCTCGATCTCTCTCTCGATCTCTCTCTCGATCTCTCTCTCGATCTCTCTCTCGATCTCTCTCTCTCGATCTCTCGATCTCGATCTCTCGATCTCGATCTCTCTCGATCTTTCTCTCTTGATCTCTCTCTCGATCTCTCGATCTCGATCTCTCTCTCGATCTTGATCTCTCGAACTCTCTCGATCTCTCTCTCTCTCGATCTCGATCTCTCTCTCTCGATCTCTCTCTCTCGATCTCTCTCTCTCGATCTCTCTCTCGATCTCTCTCGATCACTCTCTCTCGATCTCTCTCTCTCGATCTCTCTCGATCTCTCTCGATCTCTCTCGATCTCTCTCTCGATCTCTCTCTCGATCTCTCTCTCTCGATCTCTCTCTCGATCTCTCTCTCTCGATCTCTCTCTCTCGATCTCTCTCTCTCGATCTCTCTCTCTCGATCTCTCTCTCTCGATCTCGATCTCTCTCGATCTTGATCTCTCTCGATCTCTCGATCTCGATCTCTCTCTCTCGATCTCTCTCTCTCTATCTCGATCTCGATCTCTCTCGATCTTGATCTCTCTCGATATCTCGATCTCTCGATCTCGATCTCGATCTCTCTCTCTCGATCTCTCTCGATCTCTCTCTCTCGATCTCTCTCTCTCGATCTCTCTCGATCTCTCTCTCTCGATCTCTCTCGATCTCTCTCTCTCGATCTCGCGATCTCTCGATCTCGCTCTCTCTCGATCTCGATCTCTCTCTCGATCTCTCTCTCGATCTCTCTCGATCTCTCTCTCTCGATCTCTCTCTCTCGATCTCTCTCTCGATCTCTCTCTCGATCTCTCTCTCGATCTCTCTCTCGATCTCTCTCTCGATCTCTCGATCTCGATCTCTCGATCTCGATCTCGATCTCTCTCGATCTCGATCTCTCTCTCTCGATCTCTCTCTCTCGATCTCTCGATCTCTCTCTCGATCTCTCTCTCTCGATCTCTCTCGATCTCTCTCTCTCTCTCTCTCTCGATCTCGATCTCTCGATCTCTCTCTCTCGATCTCTCGATCTCTCTCTCGATCTCTCTCGATCTCGATCTCTCTCGATCTCTCTCTCTCGATCTCTCTCTCGATCTCTCTCTCGATCTCTCTCTCTCGATCTCTCTCTCTCGATCTCGATCTCTCGATCTCGATCTCTCTCGATCTTTCTCTCTTGATCTCTCTCTCGATCTCGATCTCTCTCTCGATCTTGATCTCTCGATCTCGATCTCTCTCGATCTCTCTCTCGATCTCGATCTCTCTCTCGATCTCTCTCTCTCGATCTCTCTCGATCTCTCTCTCTCGATCTCTCTCGATCTCTCGATCTCGATCACTCTCTCTCGATCTCTCTCTCTCGATCTCTCTCTCTCGATCTCTCTCTCTCTCGATCTCTCTCTCTCGATCTCTCTCTCTCGATCTCTCTCTCGATCTCTCTCTCGATCTCTCTCGATCTCTCTCGATCTCTCTCTCGATCTCTCTCTCGATCTCTCTCTCGATCTCTCTCTCGATCTCTCTCTCGATCTCTCTCTCTCGATCTCTCTCTCTCGATCTCTCTCTCTCGATCTCTCTCTCTCGATCTCTCTCTCTCGATCTCTCTCTCTCGATCTCTCTCTCTCGATCTCTCGATCTCGATCTCTCGATCTCGATCTCGATCTCTCTCTCGATCTCGATCTCTCTCTCTCGATCTCTCTCTCTCGATCTCTCTCGATCTCGCTCTCTCGATCTCTCTCGATCTCTCTCTCTCGATCTCTCTCTCGATCTCTCTCGATCTCTCTCTCTCGATCTCGATCTCGCTCTCGATCTCTCGCTCTCGATCTCTCTCGATCTCTCTCGATCTCTCTCTCTCGATCTCGAGATCTCTCGATCTCGCTCTCTCTCGATCTCGATCTCTCTCTCTCGATCTCTCTCTCTCTCGATCTCTCTCTCTCTCGATCTCTCTCTCTCTCTCGATCTCTCTCTCTCTCTCGATCTCGATCTCGATCTCTCTCGACCTCTCTCTCTCGACCTCTCTCTCTCGACCTCTCTCTCTCGACCTCTCTCTCTCGACCTCTCTCTCTCGACCTCTCTCTCTCGATCTCTCTCTCTCGATCTCTCTCTCTCGATCTCTCTCTCTCTCTCTCTCGATCTCTCTCTCGATCTCTCTCTCTCTCTCGATCTCTCTCTCTCGATCTCTCTCGATCTCTCTCTCTCGATCTCTCTCTCTCGATCTCTCTCTCTCGATCTCTCTCTCGATCTCTCTCTCTCGATCTCTCTCTCTCTCGATCTCTCTCGATCTCGATCTCGATCTCTCTCTCTCGATCTCTCGCTCTCGATCTCTCGATCTCGCTCTCGATCTCTCGATCTCGATCTCTCGATCACTCGATCTCGATCTCTCTCGATCTCGATCTCTCTCTCTCGATCTCTCTCTCTCGATCTCTCTCTCGATCTCTCTCTCTCGATCTCTCTCTCTCGATCTCGATCTCGATCTCTCGATCTCGATCTCGATCTCTCTCGATCTCTCTCTCTCGATCTCTCTCTCGATCTCTCTCTCTCGATCTCGCTCTCTCGATCTCGCTCTCTCGATCTCGCTCTCTCGATCTCGATCTCGATCTCGATCTCTCGATCTCGATCTCTCTCGATCTCTCGATCTCGACCTCTCTCTCTCGATCTCGATCTCGATCTCTCGATCTCGATCTCTCGCTCTCGATCTCTATCTCTCGATCTCTCGATATCGATCTCTCGATATCGATCTCTCGATCTCGATCTCTCGCTCTCTCGATCTCGATCTCTCGCTCTCGATCTCGATCTCTCGATCTCGCTCTCTCTCGATCTCGATCTCTCTCTCTCTCGATCTCTCTCGATCTCTCTCTCGATCTCGATCTCTCGATCTCGATCTCTCTATCGATCTCTCTCTCGATCTCTCGATCTCGATCTCGATCTCTCTCTCGATCTCTCTCTCTCTCTCGATCTCTCTCTCTCGATCTCGATCTCGATCTCTCGATCTCGATCTCTCTCTCTCGACCTCTCTCGACACCTCTCTCTCGATACCTCTCTCTCGATCTCTCTCGATCTCTCTCTCTCGATCTCTCTCTCTCGATCTCTCTCTCTCGATCTCTCTCGATCTCTCTCTCTCGATCTCTCTCTCTCGATCTCTCTCTCTCGATCTCTCTCTCTCGATCTCTCTCTCGATCTCTCTCGATCACTCGATCTCGATCTCGATCTCTCTCTATCTCGATCTCTCTCTATCTCGATCTCTCTCTATCTCGATCTATCTCTCTCGATCTCCCTCTCTCGATCTCTCTCTCTCGATCTCTCTCTCTCGATCTCTCTCTCGATCTCTCTCTCTCGATCTCGATCTCGATCTCTCTCGAACTCTCTCGATCTCTCGATCTCGATCTCTCTCGATCTCTCTCGATCTCTCTCTCGATCTATCTCTCTCGATCTCTCTCTCTCGATCTCTCTCTCTCGATCTCTCTCTCTCTCGATCTCTCGATCTCGATCTCGATCTCTCGATCTCGATCTCGATCTCTCTCGATCTCTCTCTCTCGATCTCTCTCTCTCGATCTCTCTCTCTCGATCTCTCTCTCTCGATCTCTCGATCTCGATCTCTCTATCTCGATCTCTCTCTCTCGATCTCTCTCGATCTCTCTCGATCTCTCTCTCTCGATCTCTCTCGATCTCTCTCTCTCGATCTCTCTCTCTCGATCTCTCTCTCTCGATCTCTCTTTCTCGATATCCAATTCCAATTTTTTCCAATTAAAATGCTTTATTGGCATGAAAGTTTACAGAGAACCATATTGCCAAAGCTTACATAGCAAAAAGGTACAGTTTTCCAACATTCTGTAGGTGTCAATCGATTTGACATTTGTTGGGTACATACAATATTACTTTTAAACAATATTAATTTTAAACAGTCTTTGTACTTCATTTGGTACGTTCAATATTAATTTTAAACAGTCTTAATTTTAAACAGTCCTCAGGTTGTGACATGTTGTTACATATTTGGCCCCAAGGTATGGTCTGTCTCCTTCTCCTAGGACTAATCTCAATTTTGACAGATCATCCAATTCCTTGAAATCTGGGGTTGTTTGGCTTAGCTTGTTGAATAATATGTTTCTTGATGTGTTGAATTTTTCGCATTTTAGGAGGAAATGCATTTCTGTTTCAACCTCGCCAGCCAGACATTGATCGCATATTCTATTCTCTCTAGGCTGCCAGGATTTCTTGTATCTGCCTTTTTCAATTTCCAGTTGGTGGTCGCTTAGTCTGTACCTGGTGAGGGTCTGTCTCTGTTTTGTGTCTCTGATGGTCGTGAGGTAGTCTGCCAGTTTATATTCTCTTTTTAGGGCCCGGTAACATTCTAATCTGCTTTGGCTTTCGGTTATTTTGTTCCAATGTTCCAGGTAGGTTTCTTTGCATTTTTTAATGATTTGGTTCACTCGGATTGGTGTTTGGACGGCTGTGTTGGTCTGGGGCTGGTCAGGGTCCGGCTGAGTACTTAGTTTCCGTAGCAGCTGACTCAGGGGACTCTTTTCTGGGTTTAGCTCTTGGGTCTGAAAGGCTTTGAAATGAAGGGTGTCTGGGGAGCTAGATTTGAGGTGATTTAGGAAGTTTAGTGCTCGTTTTTGGATGTTTATTATCAGTGGGTATCTGCCTAGTTCGGCTCTGCATGCATTTGTTGGCGTTTTTCTTTGGGTGCGAAGGATGCTTCGGCAGAATTCTGCATGTAGGGCTTCTATTGTATGTTTTTCCCATTTAGTGTAGCTCTCGATCTCTCTCTCTCGATCTCGATCTCTCTCGATCTCTCTCTCTCGATCTCTCTCTCGATCTCTCTCTCTCGATCTCTCTCTCTCGATCTCTCTCTCTCGATCTCTCTCTCTCTCGACCTCTCTCTCTCTCGACCTCTCTCTCTCGACCTCTCTCTCTCGACCTCTCTCTCTCGACCTCTCTCTCTCGATCTCGATCTCTCTCTCTCGATCTCTCTCTCTCGATCTCTCTCTCTCGACCTCTCTCTCTCGACCTCTCTCTCTCGACCTCTCTCTCTCGACCTCTCTCTCTCGACCTCTCTCTCTCGACCTCTCTCTCTCGACCTCTCGATCTCGATCTCGATCTCTCGATCTCGATCTCTCGATCTCGATCTCTCTATCTCTCTCGATCTCGATCTCTCTCTCTCTCGATCTCTCTCTCTCGATCTCTCTCTCTCGATCTCTCTCTCTCGATCTCGATCTCTCTTTCTCGATCTCTCTCTCTCGATCTCTCTCTCGATCTCTCTCTCTCTCTCTCTCGATCTCTCTCTCTCGATCTCTCTCTCGATCTCTCTCGATCTCTCTCTCTCTCTCGATCTCTCTCTCTCGATCTCTCTCTCGATCTCTCTCTCGATCTCTCTCTCGATCTCTCTCTCGATCTCGATCTCTCTCTCTCGATCTCTCTCTCGATCTCGATCTCGATCTCTCTCTCTCTCGATCTCTCTCTCGATCTCTCTCTCTCGATCTCTCTCTCTCGATCTCTCTCTCTCTCTCGATCTCTCTCGAATTCTCTCTCTCGATCTCTCTCTCTCTCGATCTCTCTCTCTCGATCTCGATCTCTCTCTCTCGATCTCTCTCTCTCTCGATCTCTCTCTCTCTCGACCTCTCTCTCTCGACCTCTCTCTCTCGACCTCTCTCTCTCGATCTCTCTCTCTCGATCTCTCTCTCTCGATCTCTCTCTCTCGATCTCTCTCTCTCGATCTCTCTCTCTCGATCTCTCTCTCTCGATCTCTCTCTCTCGATCTCTCTCTCTCGATCTCTCTCTCTCGATCTCTCTCTCTCGATCTCTCTCTCGATCTCTCTCTCTCGATCTCTCTCTCTCGATCTCTCTCTCTCGATCTCTCTCTCGATCTCTCTCTCTCGATCTCTCTCTCTCGATCTCTCTCTCTCGATCTCTCTCTCTCGATCTCTCTCTCTCGATCTCTCTCTCTCGATCTCTCTCTCTATCTCTCTCTCGATCTCTCGATCTCTCGATCTCGATCTCTCTCTCTCGATCTCTCTCTCTCGATCTCTCTCTCTCGATCTCTCTCTCTCGATCTCTCTATCTCGATCTCTCTATCTCTCTCTCTCTATCTCTCTCTCGATCTCGATCTCGATCTCTCTCTCTCGATCTCTCTCTCTCGATCTCTCTCTCTCGATCTCTCTCTCTCTCGATCTCTCTCTCTCTCGATCTCTCTCTCTCTCGATCTCTCTCTCTCTCGATCTCTCTCTCTCTCGATCTCTCTCTCTCTCGATCTCTCTCTCTCGATCTCTCTCTCTCGATCTCTCTCTCTCGATCTCTCTCTCTCGATCTCTCTCTCTCGATCTCTCTCTCGATCTCGATCTCTCTCTCTCGATCTCGATCTCTCTCTCGATCTCTCTCTCGATCTCTCTCTCTCGATCTCTCTCTCTCGATCTCTCTCTCTCTCGATCTCTCTCTCTCGATCTCTCTCTCTCTCTCGATCTCTCTCGATCTCTCTCGATCTCTCTCTCGATCTCGATCTCTCGATCTCTATCTCGATCTCTCGATCTCGATCTCTCTCGATCTCTCGATCTCGATCTCTCTCGATCTCTCTCTCTCTCGATCTCTCTCTCTCTCGATCTCTCTCTCTCGATCTCTCTCTCTCGATCTCTCTCTCTCGATCTCTCTCTCTCGATCTCTCTCTCTCGATCTCTCTCTCTCGATCTCTCTCTCTCGATCTCTATCTCGATCTCTATCTCGATCTCTCTCTCGATCTCTCTCTCTCGATCTCTCTCGCTCTCTCTCTCTCGATCTCTCTCTCTCTCTCTCTCTCTCTCGATCTCTCTCTCTCGATCTCTCTCTCTCGATCTCTCTCGATCTCTCTCGCTCTCTCGCTCTCGATCTCTCTCTCTCGATCTCTCTCTCTCGATCTCTCTCTCTCGATCTCTCTCGATCTCTCTCTCTCGATCTCGATCTCTCGATCTCGATCTCTCTCTCTCGATCTCTCTCTCTCGATCTCTCTCTCTCGATCTCTCTATCTCTCGATCTCGATCTCGATCTCTCTCTCGATCTCTCTCTCTCGATCTCTCTCTCGATCTCGATCTCTCTCTCTCGATCTCGATCTCTCTCTCGATCTCGATCTCGATCTCTCTCGATCTTGATCTCTCTCGATCTCGATCTCTCTCGATCTCGATCTCTCTCTCTCGATCTCTCTCGATCTCTCGATCTCGATCTCTCGATCTCGATCTCTCTCGATCTCGCTCGATCTCGATCTCTCTCTCGATCTCTCTCTCTCGATCTCTCTCTCTCGATCTCGATCTCTCTCTCTCTCTCTCTCGATCTCGCTCTCTCGATCTCTCGATCTCTCTCTCGATCTCTCTCTCTCGATCTCTCTCTCGATCTCTCTCTCGATCTCTCTCTCGATCTCGATCTCGATCTCTCGATCTCGATCTCTCTCTCTCGATCTCGATCTCGATCTCTCTATCTCTCTCTCGATCTCTCGATCTCGATCGATCTCTCGATCTCTCTCTCTCGATCTCTCTCGATCTCTCTCTCGATCTCTCTCTCTCGATCTCTCTCTCTCGATCTCGATCTCTCGATCTCGATCTCTCTCGATCTCTCTCTCTCGATCTCTCTCTCTCGATCTCTCTCTCTCGATCTCTCTCTCTCGATCTCTCTCTCTCGATCTCTCTCTCTCGATCTCTCTCGATCTCTCTCTCGATCTCGATCTCTCGATCTCTCTCTCGATCTCTCTCTCTCGATCTCTCTCTCTCGATCTCTCTCTCTCGATCTCGATCTCTCTCTCTCGATCTCTCTCTCTCGATCTCTCTCTCGATCTCTCTCTCGATCTCTCTCTCTCGATCTCTCTCTCTCGATCTCTCGATCTCGATCTCTCGATCTCGATCTCTCTCGATCTTTCTCTCTTGATCTCTCTCTCGATCTCTCGATCTCGATCTCTCTCTCGATCTTGATCTCTCGAACTCTCTCGATCTCGATCTCTCTCGATCTCTCTCTCTCTCGATCTCGATCTCTCTCTCTCGATCTCTCTCTCTCGATCTCTCTCTCTCGATCTCTCTCTCGATCTCTCTCGATCTCGATCACTCTCTCTCGATCTCTCTCTCTCGATCTCTCTCGATCTCTCTCTCGATCTCTCTCTCGATCTCTCTCTCGATCTCTCTCTCTCGATCTCTCTCTCGATCTCTCTCTCTCGATCTCTCTCTCTCGATCTCGATCTCGATCTCTCTCGATCTTGATCTCTCTCGATCTCTCGATCTCGATCTCTCTCTCTCGATCTCTCTCTCTCGATCTCGATCTCGATCTCTCTCGATCTTGATCTCTCTCGATATCTCGATATCTCGATCTCTCGATCTCGATCTCGATCTCTCTCTCTCGATCTCTCTCGATCTCTCTCTCTCGATCTCTCTCTCTCGATCTCTCTCGATCTCTCTCTCTCGATCTCTCTCGATCTCTCTCTCTCGATCTCGCGATCTCTCGATCTCGCTCTCTCTCGATCTCGATCTCTCTCTCGATCTCTCTCTCGATCTCTCTCGATCTCTCTCTCTCGATCTCTCTCTCTCGATCTCTCTCTCGATCTCTCTCTCGATCTCTCTCTCGATCTCTCGATCTCGATCTCTCGATCTCGATCTCTCGATCTCGATCTCGATCTCTCTCGATCTCTCTCTCTCGATCTCTCTCTCTCGATCTCTCGATCTCTCTCTCGATCTCTCTCTCTCGATCTCTCTCTCTCGATCTCTCTCGATCTCTCTCTCGATCTCGATCTCTCGATCTCTCTCTCGATCTCTCTCGATCTCGATCTCTCTCGATCTCTCTCTCTCGATCTCTCTCTCGATCTCTCTCTCGATCTCTCTCTCGATCTCTCTCTCGATCTCTCTCTCTCGATCTCGATCTCTCTCTCTCGATCTCTCTCTCTCGATCTCTCTCTCTCGATCTCGATCTCTCGATC
Organism: Somniosus microcephalus; assembly: GCF_052327205.1. NCBI lineage: Eukaryota > Metazoa > Chordata > Chondrichthyes > Squaliformes > Somniosidae > Somniosus > Somniosus microcephalus. The sequence continues at coordinate 32,485,760 of NC_141019.1, read as the reverse complement.
TCGATCTCTCTCGATCTTTCTCTCTTGATCTCTCTCTCGATCTCGATCTCTCTCTCGATCTTGATCTCTCGATCTCGATCTCTCTCGATCTCTCTCTCGATCTCGATCTCTCTCTCTCGATCTCTCTCTCTCGATCTCTCTCGATCTCTCTCTCTCGATCTCTCTCGATCTCTCGATCTCGATCACTCTCTCTCGATCTCTCTCTCTCGATCTCTCTCTCTCGATCTCTCTCTCGATCTCTCTCTCGATCTCTCTCTCGATCTCTCTCTCGATCTCTCTCGATCTCTCTCGATCTCTCTCTCGATCTCTCTCTCGATCTCTCTCTCGATCTCTCTCTCGATCTCTCTCTCGATCTCTCTCTCGATCTCTCTCTCGATCTCTCTCTCTCGATCTCTCTCGATCTCTCTCTCTCGATCTCTGTCTCTCGATCTCTCTCTCTCGATCTCTCTCTCTCGATCTCTCTCTCTCGATCTCTCGATCTCGATCTCGATCTCTCTCTCGATCTCGATCTCTCTCTCTCGATCTCTCTCTCTCGATCTCTCTCGATCTCTCTCTCTCGATCTCGCTCTCTCGATCTCTCTCGATCTCTCTCTCTCGATCTCTCTCTCGATCTCTCTCGATCTCTCTCTCTCGATCTCGATCTCTCTCTCGCTCTCGATCTCTCGATCTCTCTCGATCTCTCTCTCTCGATCTCGAGATCTCTCGATCTCGCTCTCTCTCGATCTCGATCTCTCTCTCTCGATCTCTCTCTCTCTCGATCTCTCTCTCTCTCGATCTCTCTCTCTCTCTCGATCTCTCTCTCTCTCTCGATCTCGATCTCGATCTCTCTCGACCTCTCTCTCTCGACCTCTCTCTCTCGACCTCTCTCTCTCGACCTCTCTCTCTCGACCTCTCTCTCTCGACCTCTCTCTCTCGATCTCTCTCTCTCTCTCTCTCTCGATCTCTCTCTCGATCTCTCTCTCTCTCTCGATCTCTCTCTCTCGATCTCTCTCGATCTCTCTCTCTCGATCTCTCTCTCTCGATCTCTCTCTCTCGATCTCTCTCTCGATCTCTCTCTCGATCTCTCTCTCTCGATCTCTCTCTCTCTCGATCTCTCTCGATCTCTCTCGATCTCGATCTCTCGATCTCTCTCGATCACTCGATCTCGATCTCTCTCGATCTCTCGCTCTCGATCTCTCGATCTCGCTCTCGATCTCTCGATCTCGATCTCTCGATCACTCGATCTCGATCTCTCTCGATCTCGATCTCTCTCTCTCGATCTCTCTCTCGATCTCGCTCTCTCGATCTCGCTCTCTCGATCTCGATCTCTCGATCACTCGATCTCTCGATCTCTCTCGATCTCTCTCTCTCGATCTCTCTCTCGATCTCGCTCTCTCGATCTCGCTCTCTCGATCTCGCTCTCTCGATCTCGCTCTCTCGATCTCGATCTCGATCTCTCTCGATCTCTCGATCTCGATCTCTCTCGATCTCTCGATCTCGATCTCTCTCTCTCGATCTCGATCTCGATCTCTCGATCTCGATCTCTCGCTCTCGATCTCTATCTCTCGATCTCTCGATATCGATCTCTCGATATCGATCTCTCGATCTCGATCTCTCGCTCTCTCGCTCTCTCGATCTCGATCTCTCGCTCTCGATCTCGCTCTCTCTCGATCTCGATCTCGATCTCTCTCGATCTCTCTCTCGATCTCGATCTCTCGATCTCGATCTCTCTATCGATCTCTCTCTCGATCTCGATCTCGATCTCTCTCTCGATCTCTCTCTCTCGATCTCTCTCTCTCGATCTCTCTCTCTCGATCTCTCTCTCTCGATCTCTCTCTCTCGATCTCGATCTCTCTCGATCTCGATCTCTCGATCTCGATCTCTCTCTCTCGACCTCTCTCGACACCTCTCTCTCGATACCTCTCTCTCGATCTCTCTCGATCTCTCTCTCTCGATCTCTCTCTCTCGATCTCTCTCTCTCGATCTCTCTCGATCTCTCTCTCTCGATCTCTCTCTCTCGATCTCTCTCTCTCGATCTCTCTCTCTCGATCTCTCTCTCTCGATCTCTCTCTCGATCTCTCTCGATCACTCGATCTCGATCTCGATCTCTCTCTATCTCGATCTCTCTCTATCTCGATCTCTCTCTATCTCGATCTATCTCTCTCGATCTCCCTCTCTCGATCTCTCTCTCTCGATCTCTCTCTCTCGATCTCTCTCTCGATCTCTCTCTCTCGATCTCGATCTCGATCTCTCTCGAACTCTCTCGATCTCTCGATCTCGATCTCTCTCGATCTCTCTCGATCTCTCTCTCGATCTATCTCTCTCGATCTCTCTCTCTCGATCTCTCTCTCTCGATCTCTCTCTCTCGATCTCTCTCTCTCGATCTCTCTCTCTCGATCTCTCTCTCTCTCGATCTCTCTCTCTCTCGATCTCTCGATCTCGATCTCGATCTCGATCTCTCGATCTCGATCTCTCTCGATCTCGATCTCTCTCGATCTCTCTCTCTCGATCTCTCTCTCTCGATCTCTCTCTCTCGATCTCTCGATCTCGATCTCTCGATCTCGATCTCTCTCTCTCGATCTCTCTCGATCTCTCTCGATCTCTCTCGATCTCTCTCTCTCGATCTCTCTCGATCTCTCTCTCTCGATCTCTCTCTCTCGATCTCTCTTTCTCGATATCCAATTCCAATTTTTTCCAATTAAAATGCTTTATTGGCATGAAAGTTTACAGAGAACCATATTGCCAAAGCTTACATAGCAAAAAGGTACAGTTTTCCAACATTCTGTAGGTGTCAATCGATTTGACATTTGTTGGGTACATACAATATTACTTTTAAACAATATTAATTTTAAACAGTCTTTGTACTTCATTTGGTACGTTCAATATTAATTTTAAACAGTCTTAATTTTAAACAGTCCTCAGGTTGTGACATGTTGTTACATATTTGGCCCCAAGGTATGGTCTGTCTCCTTCTCCTAGGACTAATCTCAATTTTGACAGATCATCCAATTCCTTGAAATCTGGGGTTGTTTGGCTTAGCTTGTTGAATAATATGTTTCTTGATGTGTTGAATTTTTCGCATTTTAGGAGGAAATGCATTTCTGTTTCAACCTCGCCAGCCAGACATTGATCGCATATTCTATTCTCTCTAGGCTGCCAGGATTTCTTGTATCTGCCTTTTTCAATTTCCAGTTGGTGGTCGCTTAGTCTGTACCTGGTGAGGGTCTGTCTCTGTTTTGTGTCTCTGATGGTCGTGAGGTAGTCTGCCAGTTTATATTCTCTTTTTAGGGCCCGGTAACATTCTAATCTGCTTTGGCTTTCGGTTATTTTGTTCCAATGTTCCAGGTAGGTTTCTTTGCATTTTTTAATGATTTGGTTCACTCGGATTGGTGTTTGGACGGCTGTGTTGGTCTGGGGCTGGTCAGGGTCCGGCTGAGTACTTAGTTTCCGTAGCAGCTGACTCAGGGGACTCTTTTCTGGGTTTAGCTCTTGGGTCTGAAAGGCTTTGAAATGAAGGGTGTCTGGGGAGCTAGATTTGAGGTGATTTAGGAAGTTTAGTGCTCGTTTTTGGATGTTTATTATCAGTGGGTATCTGCCTAGTTCGGCTCTGCATGCATTTGTTGGCGTTTTTCTTTGGGTGCGAAGGATGCTTCGGCAGAATTCTGCATGTAGGGCTTCTATTGTATGTTTTTCCCATTTAGTGTAGCTCTCGATCTCTCTCTCTCGATCTCGATCTCTCTCGATCTCTCTCTCTCGATCTCTCTCTCGATCTCTCTCTCTCGATCTCTCTCTCTCGATCTCTCTCTCTCGATCTCTCTCTCTCTCGACCTCTCTCTCTCTCGACCTCTCTCTCTCGACCTCTCTCTCTCGACCTCTCTCTCTCGACCTCTCTCTCTCGACCTCTCTCTCTCGACCTCTCTCTCTCGACCTCGATCTCTCTCTCTCGATCTCTCTCTCTCGATCTCTCTCTCTCGACCTCTCTCTCTCGACCTCTCTCTCTCGACCTCTCTCTCTCGACCTCTCTCTCTCGACCTCTCTCTCTCGATCTCGATCTCTCGATCTCGATCTCTCGATCTCGATCTCTCTATCTCTCTCGATCTCGATCTCTCTCTCTCTCGATCTCTCTCTCTCGATCTCTCTCTCTCGATCTCTCTCTCTCGATCTCGATCTCTCTTTCTCGATCTCTCTCTCTCGATCTCTCTCTCGATCTCTCTCTCTCTCTCTCTCGATCTCTCTCTCTCTCTCGATCTCTCTCTCTCGATCTCTCTCTCGATCTCTCTCTCGATCTCTCTCTCGATCTCTCTCTCGATCTCTCTCTCGATCTCGATCTCTCTCTCTCGATCTCTCTCTCGATCTCGATCTCGATCTCTCTCTCTCTCGATCTCTCTCTCGATCTCTCTCTCTCGATCTCTCTCTCTCGATCTCTCTCTCTCTCGATCTCTCTCGAATTCTCTCTCTCGATCTCTCTCTCTCTCGATCTCTCTCTCTCGATCTCTCTCTCTCGATCTCGATCTCTCTCTCTCGATCTCTCTCTCTCTCGATCTCTCTCTCTCTCGACCTCTCTCTCTCGACCTCTCTCTCTCGACCTCTCTCTCTCGACCTCTCTCTCTCGATCTCTCTCTCTCGATCTCTCTCTCTCGATCTCTCTCTCTCGATCTCTCTCTCTCGATCTCTCTCGATCTCTCTCTCTCGATCTCTCTCTCTCGATCTCTCTCTCTCGATCTCTCTCTCTCGATCTCTCTCTCTCGATCTCTCTCTCTATCTCTCTCTCTCGATCTCTCTCTCTCGATCTCTCTCTCTCGATCTCTCTCTCTCGATCTCTCTCTCTCGATCTCTCTCTCTCGATCTCTCTCTCTCGATCTCTCTCTCTCTCTCGATCTCTCGATCTCGATCTCTCTCTCTCGATCTCTCTCTCTCGATCTCTCTCTCTCGATCTCTCTCTCTCGATCTCTCTATCTCGATCTCTCTATCTCTCTCTCGATCTCGATCTCGATCTCTCTCTCTCGATCTCTCTCTCTCGATCTCTCTCTCTCGATCTCTCTCTCTCGATCTCTCTCTCTCTCGATCTCTCTCTCTCTCGATCTCTCTCTCTCTCGATCTCTCTCTCTCTCGATCTCTCTCTCTCTCGATCTCTCTCTCTCGATCTCTCTCTCTCGATCTCTCTCTCTCGATCTCTCTCTCTCGATCTCTCTCTCGATCTCGATCTCTCTCTCTCGATCTCGATCTCTCTCTCGATCTCTCTCTCTCGATCTCTCTCTCTCGATCTCTCTCTCTCGATCTCTCTCTCTCTCGATCTCTCTCTCTCGATCTCTCTCTCTCTCTCGATCTCTCTCGATCTCTCGATTTCTCTCTCTCGATCTCTCTCTCGATCTCGATCTCTCGATCTCTATCTCGATCTCGATCTCTCTCGATCTCTCGATCTCGATCTCTCTCGATCTCTCTCTCTCTCGATCTCTCTCTCTCTCGATCTCTCTCTCTCGATCTCTCTCTCTCGATCTCTCTCTCTCGATCTCTCTCTCTCGATCTCTCTCTCTCGATCTCTCTCTCTCGATCTCTATCTCGATCTCTATCTCGATCTCTCTCTCGATCTCTCTCTCTCGATCTCTCTCGATCTCTCTCGATCTCTCTCGATCTCTCTCGATCTCTCTCGCTCTCTCTCTCTCGATCTCTCTCTCTCGATCTCTCTCTCTCGATCTCTCTCGATCTCTCTCGCTCTCTCGCTCTCGATCTCTCTCTCTCGATCTCTCTCTCTCGATCTCTCTCTCTCGATCTCTCTCGATCTCTCTCTCTCGATCTCGATCTCTCTCTCTCGATCTCTCTCTCTCGATCTCTCTCTCTCGATCTCTCTATCTCTCGATCTCGATCTCGATCTCGATCTCTCTCTCGATCTCTCTCTCTCGATCTCTCTCTCTCGATCTCTCTCTCGATCTCTCTCTCTCTCGATCTCTCTCTCTCTCGATCTCTCTCTCTCTCGATCTCTCTCTCTCTCGATCTCTCTCTCTCGATCTCTCTCTCTCGATCTCTCTCTCTCGATCTCTCTCTCTCGATCTCGATCTCGATCTCTCTCTCTCTCTCTCTCTCTCTCGATCTCTCTCTCTCGATCTCTCTCTCTCGATCTCTCTCTCTCTCGATCTCTCTCTCTCGATCTCTCTCGATCTCTCTCGATTTCTCTCTCTCGATCTCTCTCTCGATCTCGATCTCTCGATCTCTATCTCGATCTCTCGATCTCGATCTCTCGATCTCGATCTCTCTCTCTCTCGATCTCTCTCTCTCGATCTCTCTCTCTCGATCTCTCTCTCTCGATCTCTCTCTCTCGATCTCTATCTCGATCTCTCTATCTCGATCTCTCTCTCTCGATCTCTCTCTCGATCTCTCTCTCGATCTCTCTCGATCTCTCTCTCTCGATCTCTCTCTCTCGATCTCTCTCTCTCGATCTCTCTCTCTCGATCTCGATCTCTCGATCTCGATCTCTCGATCTCGATCTCTCGATCTCGATCTCTCGACCTCGATCTCGCTCTCTCTCGATCTCTCTCTCTCGATCTCTCTCTCTCGATCTCTCTCTCTCGATCTCTCTCTCTCGATCTCGATCTCGATCTCTCGATCTCGATCTCTCTCTCTCTCGATCTCGATCTCTCTCTCTCTCGATCTCTCTCTCGATCTCTCTCTCGATCTCGATCTCTCTCGATCTCTCGATCTCGATCTCTCGATCTCGATCTCTCTCTCTCTCGATCTCTCTCTCTCTCGATCTCTCTCGATCTCGATCTCTCTCTCTCGATCTCTCTCTCGATCTCGATCTCTCGATCTCGATCTCTCTCGATCTTTCTTTCTCGATCTCGATCTCTCTCGATCTCTCTCGATCTCTCTCGATCTCTCTCTCTCGATCTCTCTCTCTCGATCGATCTCTCTCGATCGATCTCTCTCGATCGATCTCTCTCGATCTCTCGATCGATCTCTCTCTCTCGATCGATCGATCTCTCTCTCTCGATCGATCTCTCTCTCTCGATCGATCTCTCTCTCTCGATCTCGATCTCTCGATGTCTCTCGATCTCGATCTCTCTATATATATTCCAAAGGACAATGACATAAATGTGCTGGTGCTGCGTTTTTTAACAGCTCTTTCTGTCAAATGGGCATTCGACATCACTTGAACCTGCAGTGTTTGTGAGTTGTTAGGTTCAGGATTGTTCGGTGAGATAGCTTACCATGTACAGGAAACTTTTTTTTGAGGTGGTGCCGGTTCACCAAAAATTCCAGATAACCGAAAGCTATAGTAACGGAGAGCTGACAGCTCCTTATAAAGCAACAAACCCTGTTGCTTAGCAACAGATTGAGAACAATGGCCACAAGTTCCAAGCGTCACTGTAGCTTAGCAACAGATGAGGAAGGCAAGTAAAACTTAGCTGAACCTACTCCTGAATTTTGCTGGTTAACCGAGATTTCCGGTTATTTAGGTGCCGGTAAATCGAAAGTTTCCTGTAGTGAAGCTCCCCATTGTCACAGATGTTGAATATCTCCTACATGTCTTCAAATCAAGCGAAACTTGTAACTTTGGGGCTTTCCAATAATGTATTGAATGATGTGGGAGCAGTGGTATAGTACTGTGTATTAAATTTCTGACTTTATATTTGTTCACATTCTGTCCTATAGAAGATTTTAGTCACTCCTGTGACAGCATTACAGAACCATATATGTATATCTTTAGCTGTATTAGTTGAAAAGTATAATTTCAATGAGCTAGGAGTTCATTTAGTTTGAGAAGCATTACTAAACCAGACATTGTAACTAGGTAGTAAAGTGTATTGTACAATTTACATCCTAACAACAAAGAATGTTTGATCAAATGAGTGTGTTGGCGCAGTGCTAACCGTGGCTGTGTCGTCTTTAACTGCGTTCCCCATTCTGGTCTATGTAGATACTCAAACTGGCTGTTTTTTAAAAATTTTTAGTATGGATGAAGCTGAGGACATGCACAGTCTTCTTCTCACTGACAACAACTCTGTTCTTTTGGGGGGCCTTCAGAATCATGTCATAGAAGTAGACTTAAATGCAGTACAAGAAAGTGAAAAGGTAAAGCTCTGAGCACAAATATTACATTTTATTTCAGCCATATAAATGATTTGATTCATGTTTTAAAGCTGCTCATCCCACTAATGCCCTAGTGGTCTAAGCATACAAGAGGATGACACTGCCAATCCTAGGGTCCCAGTCGCTTTGGTGCTCCCTCAAGACCCCTACTTGGACACTTTGTTGGGACAGCCTTTGAGAATCAAGTGTTCGAAATGCTTGAGAGGATGCTTCATGACCAGCTGTGAGTGGCTGTGGTTTCCTTACTCCGTGCCGATCAGTATTCCATGGCTGGCTGTGGCACCTATTCTATTTCTAATCATTTAAAGGAAGTTTTCAACTGAAAGACATGGAGTTTTTTTGCAGGTTTTCGCACCTTTAGGTAATGCTGAGTGTTTTGCAGTCTCACTCTTTTTCTCTCTCATTCTTTATTCTTTCCCCCCCCCCAATTCTTCTGGGGTCTCTATTTCCTTTCATTTTCCACATCAGCCATCCCTTGTTTGAGTTTTGTGCATTGGGCCCACAGCCAATAGGACCTGGGTTGCGTTTGGTCAAACTCATTTCATTTATGGTCACTAGAGAAAGGAGACCTTCATCCCATCAGTCTGGGCTGCATTTAAACCCAGGCCCCAGAGGTTAAAGGACAATGTGATTAACCCACTGCTGCACCCAGTACCCAGCTCTTGTTTCCTTTACACAAATAATAGTTTCTTTTTGGCTCAGACCGATCCAGGGCTTTTTCAAGATCAGTGGAAAGAAATTTTATTTTTAATATGTTCTGAATAACAGTGCTTGTATTAATGTGCAGTGCTTGATTACTGTCTCTCTTTCCAGTACACAGTTGACGTTCCAGGAGTTACAATCATGCGACAGTCTAACCGCTTCTTCTTTTGTGGCCATACATCAGGAAAGGTAATTATACTGAATGTACTGAATTTAATGCAAGAATTTGTAGCAACAGGAAAAGCACATTAGACTGAACAAGCTGCTCCCTTTTCCATATATTAATCCCATCTTCTCGCCATATCCCTCAATCCCTTCCCACTCCAGAAATGCATTCAACCTGTCTATACTGCCTGCTTCAGTGGCCTTTGCTAGTAATTAATCCCGCAGCTCTAGTAGCCTCTGGGTGGAAACATTCGATGTGACTTCACTTCTTACTGCTACCTCCCTTGTTGATCCTAATTTCTAATTTACATAGCGAGCAGTGGATCTCAGGGAGTGACTTCAAGGCAGCAATCTTATCCAGCAGCTTTTAACCATCATTTGAATCCTGCAATAAAATTGCAACCTTGCGGATTGTAGTTTTTCTGACATACGTTGACAGCCGTGGCTCAGTGGGCAGCACTCTCGCCTCTGAGTCAGAAGGTCGTGGTTTCAGGTCCCGCTCCACAGACTTGAGCACAAAAATCGAGGCTGACACTCCAGGGCAGTGCTGAGGGAGTGCTGCACTGTCGGAGGGGCAGTACTGAGGGAGCGCCGCACTGTCGGAGGGGCAGTACTGAGGGAGCGCCGCACTGTCGGAGGGGCAGTACTGAGGGAGCGCCGCACTGTCGGAGGGGCAGTACTGAGGGAGCACCGCACTATCGGCGGTATCGTCTTTCGGATGAGACGTTGAACCGAGGCCCCGTCTACTCTAAGGTGGACGTAAAAGATCCCATGGCACTATTTCAAAGAAGAGCAGGGGAGTTCTCCCCGGTGTCCTGGGGCCAATATCTATCCCTCAATCAACATCACAAAAACAGATGATCTGGTCATTATCACATTGCTGTTTGTGGGAGCTTGCTGTGCACAAATTGGCTGCTGCGTTTCCCACATTACAACAGTGACTACACTTCGAAAGCACTTCATTGGCTGTAAAGCGCTTTGGGACGTCCTGAGGTCGTGAAAGGCATTTTCTTTGAAGTGCCGTTGTGGAGTTTATGGGGATGGATTTTTTTTTAAACAGTTGATTACTGGGAAATAAATTTGTATATTAGGAAAGGCCTTCTAATCAATTCTATGGTAATATTTTTGTCATCCAGAATATTGAGTGTTTTATTTATTAAGTGTGCATTTCCTGTGGACATCTTGCCTGATTTCTCTCACTTTGTGAAGAAAGAATCAACATTTTCAAAATGTTTCTTTGTTGGGAGGCCTGGGAAAACCCTAAAAGGTTACTCTCCTTGCCCCTGGAAGCTGCACTTGAATTTGGATCTGATGATCAGCAGCGTGGGGATTACCTATGACTCTTGAGTTACTAGTAAGAGCGGCTGAACTGTACCAGGCGTGAGCTCTCCTCAAATAACTTCCAAATAAATTTCACTGGAAAGTTAAAAAGATTACTGTTTTGTTACTATAAAAATTCATATTTTGGTTACCCAGAATAACATTTAGTAAAAAAAAAAATACACAAGTTGTGCAGCTGCCCGACTTTTACCTGCCCTGAGTGAGGCTGGAAAGTGCCACACGTTAACCAACCGAGGACACGATACTGTCCAGCTTTGAGCTGCAAAGCAAAGCAACTTGCCACCGAGTGAGAAAGAAAGACTTGCATTTCTCCAGCTCCTTTCACAACCTCCGGATGTCCCAAAGTGCTTCACAGCCAATGAAGTACTGTTGAAACGCGGTAGCCAATTTGCACAAAGCAAGGTCCCACAAACATCAATGTGCTAATGACCAAATAACCTGTTTTTTTAGTGATGTTGGTTGAGGGATAAGTATCGGCCAGGACACATTTCAGGAGAAATTGGTGTGCCTTTGTCTTTTCTTACTTTCTCTTTCTCCCCGCCTACTAGCTGAAGGTGGTAGGTTGTATTGGGTTATGGTTCCTCGGGAGTCATCAGCCTCCTGGTGCCTCAAACATTCTTATGAGCTTGGAAACTCACAGGAGCCAGACAAATCTTGTCCTCTCCCAACATCTACGCTTGCATAGTTACTAGCAGCAATGGTAAACCCCTGACAGATTTTACTCTCTCCCATTGCTACCCCAACTAATTCAGCACAGACCAGGATTTAAATATGGACCATTGCCAAGTCTGTGTGGTTGGGAACTAGATGGTGTAGTCAGTCAGCCACTGACCTTTTACCTTTGGGATCTGGGTTTAAATCCAGCCCAGTCTAATGAAGGGGTTGTCTTCCTGCTGGCTGCAAGGGTCCTATGTAACCTGAGTTTGGGTGGTCTCCATCCAGTTCCTGGTAGCGATGAGACTACAGGGTGTATCACAATAATTGGCAATCTCGAGCGGAGGCCACAGGATAGCTAGTGTGGGAAATGAAAACAAATGTCACACTGCTGCAGTGGTGAGCACTCTTCTAAGTTATGGGCAGAATAGAGGAAATTTTACTCTGCATCTGGCTGCACTATCCCTGAGCTGGGAGTGCTTGATGCTTGAAATGGAAAAAGTTTCATTCCCCAGCACTGACATCTCTCACTTTGAGCACCAAAATTTAATTAAAAAAGAAATCTGAGAGCCTTTTTACTGGCCAGAACACATGCCTATTAGAGCACTGTTTACAGGGTGTGTTTATACAAGTCTCCATCTCCAGTGCTTGGTTTTCTTTAAAGTACATTAGACTCTTTGGGGGAGAAATTCAGTAGGTTGCGCCACCCGTTGGCGCCTTAAGAGGGCGCTAAGTGGGTCGCAAGCCAACTGGGGCGCGGCACTGTCCACGCCTCCCACTAAATTCCGCGGGACGTTAGTGGTGGCGCTAACCGTTAGCGCTGCATCGCTACCGATGACGCCATCGGTGTGCGCAGCGCCCCGCTGACACCCCGGCCGCGATATTTGGCCGCGCCCCCTGATTTACCGCCGGACGCTATGTCCGACCGGTTCAGGGGGGCCTACCTGCGGCCGGGGAGGCGCAAATTAAAGGAGTGGTGCGGGGCGGCCATTTTTGTTGTTGGCCGCCTGCCTGCGCTCCCGTCCCCGGCCTCCTGAACCCCCCCCCCCCCGCCCCCCTTGCGGAGTGCCAGCTGCGCTCCAAGAGCCCGGCACTTCTCTTCGGTGCCGGGCTCTTTTGCCTGCTCTCCCGATCCTCGGGGGCCCAGCTGGGCCCCAGATCGTGCTGCACAAGGCCCCTCCCCTTTAAGAAGGGGAGGAAGGCCTGCAATACCGCAGTGTGACGTGCCGCAGTGTGTGGCGCTGCGGCACGTTGCGCCACGATATTCAGTCGCAGCGCCCCAAGAGGGATGCGGGGCGCCTCCAGTAGCGCCGCGCTTCCCTTTGGGGCGCTGCCACTTAATTTCCGGTGGGTGGCCGCGACTGTTTCCGGGGCGCTACTTCTGGTGCCCCAAACGGGGCTATACTCAATTTCTCCCCCTTTGTGCCCTGCTGCAGCTCTCTGCCTCCCACCGACCTCCTTAAGTGTAGTGAAGGGGCATCACAGCTGATCCTGTCCTCACCTGGCATCTAAACACATGCATTTTCAGCCGGGGTCATTGTATAGTGATCCGGAGTGCGAGCCCTGCCTGATTCTCTTCCCCCCACCACCATCGTGCTGGTCTGAAACACCTTTTAGGGAGCAATTTTAACTTTGTATCATTTGAGTTGAGCCCCATCTAATTTTTTGATTTTATTTTTGAAATACTCAGTGAGGTAGCAGCTCCAAAACCACCAGTATGTTCAGGGCAAGTGGTTACAGCCACCCAACGGAGAAGTGAGGTTTTTTTAGAATTTTACAGCAGAAGTGGAACTGAAATAGTCTTAAGAAAATACAAGGAACAAATTGGTGTCGTCGACTGTTGGAATTGGTAGCTAATCCCCCACAAAGACCATAATGGCCGACCAGGTTTAACTCGTTTTCTTCCCGAATTTCCCCCTCTCCCCTTCTCGAGGTGGTTTGAAGGGTGCTGGCTTCCCACCTGAGGCCATACTTGTGTGAGCTGAGACAGTGAGTGTTGGCAGACTGATGGGGAGGGGGCATTGCAGCTGAGCCCAATCCTGTCCCTAATGTCCATCCGTCCAGCAGAGGTTACTGGCTAGTGATTAGGAGTGGGAATCCTAGCTGCCCCCCCCCCCCCCCGCAATCCACAAGTGCTGAGACCAATTTGCAGCATCTCTACTGCTGCATTGAACCTGGGACTTTCCTGGACTGCTGGGGTGCGTTCACCAACTGAACCATTGAAGGAGAGCGTGCAACTTGCTGTTATTGAATTGTCATTCTCTTGTGTGTTTTTAGGTATCCCTCCGAGATTTGAGAAGCTTTAAATTGGAGCACGAATTTGATGCTTACTCTGGAAGCCTCTCTGATTTTGATGTACACGGAAACCTGCTGGTGACATGTGGCTTCTCAAATCGGATGAATGGTCTGTCATGCGACAGATTCTTGATGGTTTATGACCTCCGTATGATGCGGGCTATCACCCTTGCAGGTTCATGTGGATCCTCTCTTCCTGAGATTTATTCCTACATACACATCAAGGCTAGCCATCATCTCTCAATCAGGTACCTTACAGAAGGCCAGAGTTATAATATAACATTTATATCTATAGAACTTTATTAGCAGATGTGGTGTTGCTCACAGTAAGTTGGATGATATAACAACAGAAAATGCTGAAAACACTCAGCAGGTCAGGCAGCATCCATGGAGAGAGAAAAACAGAGTTAACGTTTCAGGTCTGTGACCCTTTGTAAGTTGGATGATATGTTGTCCTAAAATGACAGGAGCATTAAACCATCTAACACACAGGTTGTTATTCTGCTGCGAAGGTGAAAATATGTAACTTGCCTCCGAGGATCAGCTAGAGGTTAATTGTTGGGAAAATTTATTTTGGTTTGTAGCCCTTGTAAATCCCCAGTTTCTCCCCAAGCAGAAAAAACCAACAGGGAATGAACAGATTTCTTTATTATATACTTAAAAAAAAAGTATGACACAAATTTACGTGTGTGATAGACTCGTCTCAAACTTTTTATTGATATTTCTGTTATTTCAGACTATTCACAAGTGCTATGAATAATTAAACATCAAACATAAATGACTGGAGCCTCACTCTAAACAGTTTTTAATGTTTGCTGCATCTTTTATTTTCATTCAGACCAGTGCTGTTTTTTCTGTTGAAAATGCTTTTTTTTTTTGTAAAGTCTGCTCGGTTGCTACTCTTAGAATTCTGTCTGGGAAAGGACGAGGTGAAATGTTAGAATTTGAAGTTGTTTGTATTGTAAACTGGAAAACATTTGGGAATATGTTTAAGGCTCTAGCACACTTGAGAGGTCCAGATGATGTTTATAAAGAGCTGGAGCCCTGCTATCCTGGTTTGACATTACGTGAATGCCTTGCAACATGTTCCCAGCCATCTGTCAGATTTTTAAGGGTGCCTCTTGGTAACCCTAAAGCTGGCTGCACCCTCAAACAAATCCCTTCTGGCTATTGCCACTGCAGTGGTAACTATTTGTGAGCTATGTAGTAGATGGAATGTGCAGGCATGCAGCGTGCCATTATATTCGGTAAAAGATCTTGTTCGAGCCACAGTTTGTTGCAGTGATCTTTGTTTTCCGTTTGTTCTTTTGCAGGACAGTGCCAGTTTTGTGAACCAACAGGACTTGCGAGCCCAGCGGATATTTTCCACGTCAACACTGTAGGGCAGTTAGTCATGACATTTGATGTGTCCTCTAGCAAGCAAGCATTGGTGTTCGGAGACTCTGGAGGGTGTGTGCATCTGTGGGCAGACTCGCCAGATGCTACGTTTAATGCCTACTCCCGTGAGACTGAGTTTCCGATGCCATGCATGGTAGATACCCTGCCACACCTGGACTGGAATGATGATCTCTTGCCTTTATCGCTCATTCCCGTGCCTCTTATCACTGAGTCTTTATTGTCTGACTGGCCAACAGCAAACTGCATTGTTACACCCAGGTAACTGAAAGTTTACAGTTGGACACTTGTAAATGGGTGCTGAGGCACACAAATACAAGTTAACTTAAACTGTTTGAATTTTCTTACAATCCAAAACATCTATGTTAATTTTTTTCCAGCACATTGAGCTTTTGACTGCTCACATTCCCCCTTGCTCGACAGTGCTTCATGTTAATACCTTCCAACCAACGTATTGTTCCTTTTATTGGTAATATTCTCAGTTATTTCTCCCAGTGGATAAAAACCACAGTCGGAAATACAATTTCACACGAGTCACTTCATTCCCCTCTCTCCCTTACATTCACTTCTATTTCTTGTTTTTCTCCATTTACAGGTTATGCCAATTGCAGTGTCCAGTGTTTAGCCAGTAACATCAGAAACCATCACATGTAATGTAGCTAATCCACAAAAAATTGACCTCCTTGCAAGCGATGTTTCCTCTAATTTTTTCTGGGTGCGCAGCCCATTTAAATTTCTGCGCACGTGTGGTTTATCTGTTGAGAAGCCGGCAAGCGGCCTGCATGGGAGCTCCAGACAGGTGCGCGGCCGCACAGCATTACGGGAACATTGCTTGCAAGACTTTGCTCACCAAAGTAAAGTGGGTACGGTAGCATAGTGGTTACGTTGCTGCACTAGTAATCCAAAAGTCGGGGCTGATTATCAACGACAACTTGTATTTATATAGCGCCTTTAACGTAGTAAAACATCCCAAGGCGCTGCACAGGAGTATTCTAAGACAAAAAATTTGACACCGAGCCACATAAGGAGAAATTAGGGCAGGTGACCAAAAGCTTGGTCAAAGAGGTAGGTTTAAGGAGAGAGAGGTAGCGAGGCGGAGAGGTCATCCAGAGACACGAGTTCAAATCCCACCATGGCAGCTGTAATGATGACCATGAAACTACCAGATTGTTGTAAAAACCCATCTGGTGCACTAATGTTCTTTAGGGAAGGAAATCTGCCGTCCTTACCCGGTCTGGCCTATATGTGACTCCAGACCCACAGCAATGTGGTTAACTCTTAACTGCCCTCTGAAATGGTGGCTCACCACCACCTCCTCGAGGGCAATTAGGGATGGGCAATAAATGCCGGCCTTGCCAATGACGCCCACATTCCGTGAATGAATTAAAAAAAAACATGCACTAAATTCTGTGTCCTCCCTCTTAAGTGTGGGTGACGCCTGTTTACCTGAGGCCAGGAACCAAGACCACATGGAAGAGCATACATCGATTCCTCATTCTAAATGTATTTACCACTCTTTTAGATTATTTTCCACCCAACACCATCTTTGAGCAAGAGGCTGGCACATAGCTTACTCCTAGTCCACACTGTTGTGTAACCCATCGCCAGGAGATGTGTGAGAGCACCTTTTTGTGAATCCTCCACTTGTGATCAAGAAAAAATGCTGTTATCAGTACCCTCTCCACTCCTTGACCTGCTAGATCAGGAACTCAGTTGCAGATTTGTGGGCGAATCTACAGCCTGTCACAATGGGACACCTTGTTGGTACCCAGGTGTGCCGCACCACTGGTCTGTATGTTCCATCTCTTAAATTTGAGACTAACCACTGGATTTGTGTTAATAAGATAAGAAATAGGAGCAGGAGTCGGCCATTCGGCCCCTCAAGCCTGCTCTGCCATTAATAAGATCATGGCTGATCTTCGACCTCATCTCCACTTTCCTGCACTATCACCATATCCCTGGATTCCCTTAATATTCAATAACCTATCGATCTCAGTCTTAAATATACTCAACAATGAGACTCCCCAGCCAGGGGAAACATCCTCCCTGCATCTACCCTGTCAAGCCCTGTAAGAATTTTGTATGTTTCAATGAGATCACCTCTCATTCTTCTAAACTTGCAATGACGTGTGAGAGGATGAAATACTTTAGCATTGATTTGGTTCAGATGATGTCATTTGAATGTGGTTTGTGCTAACGGTGCAATAGGGACATAGAAAAATCTGGATTCCCCATTTGAAAGACTCACATTTTACTGTGTGGCCAGCGCAGTATCAGATCTTAGTACTTTTTCCCTTATTTTCCTGACCGCTTGTTCATGTATCACGTTTGGGTGATCATAAAGGTGGGGGAAGTCTAAACCTTTTGCATATTCTTCATGGCACCATATCACTGCTGTGCATTAGAATTGGTGTACAATTTATGACTATACAATAATTTCTGGAACGGGGAACAAAGCATACCAAAATATATTCATATTTCTGGTATTACAGAATGCCCCAATGTCCTCGATCTTCTTGGAGATGCACAGTTCACTTTGAAGATCTTGTAATTCCCCAGTTATTAAAAACGGCCAGGTAGTCTGTTTTATGTTAAATACCCCGGCGGTTACTTTATTTCAGACGAGCTCCGCCTGTCGATCTTGAGAGATTGCGTACTATGAAGAAAGTTGGGTTTATTGGATATGCTCCGAATCCCAAAACAAAGCTGAGAAACCAGGTAAAATAAGAGAGAATGCATAATTTTAAAGCAGTAATTAAGTGGTGGTGTACTTATTTGAGGCAATTGCGGCCTTGATGAATAAATGTTTTGGTACTGGCTGGAGCACATCATGCTGGGAGTAATTGTTGTTTAGTACCTTATTTGGAAAGGTGCTGGCTGAATGAACTCGTTTCATTAAAAAAAAACGTTCTTTTTAAAGAAGAATGTTACCAAGCTCCCCTAATGATTCACTCGGTAAAGGCAGCATTTATCAGCCATACAGACCAAAAGATCCTTGATTCATTTCCTAGTCTGTGCTGAGTTAGCTGGGATGGCAGTGGAGACCCTGCAGTTGCCCTTGGGCAAGGGAGGGGAAGATCATCTAAAGTTCCCATGCCAATTCGCTGTCCAGCAACCACTGTTGGAGTGTGTGTGTGGAGAGTTCAGGTGAGGATAATATTGGGCTCAGTTGTGATGTCCCTCATGGTTAAAGAGCCTGTTGTAACTCACTGTGTTTGGGTTTACAGATGAAGAATGGTTACCGGAGGGGAATTGGCATGTATAGTACTGATTCCTGCCTGGAGTGGAGCCACATCATGGCGTTCTCTGTTAATATACAGGCACACAGAGATGGGCAATTTCGAGTTCTTTACCGTTAACTTGTTTTTTTTTTACACTTGAGATAATTCTATAAAATGTCACTTCAGGATACTTTCCGAAGTTGACATCTTCATGTAGAAAACAAGTTTTAAATGAACTAAAGTTTCCCTAATAAATGATATTCTCCCCTCCTTTTCTGGGTCCTTCCCATTTTATTCAGCAGCTGCATGGTGGGCAGACCACCTGCTCCCAGACTTCTAGTAAAGCTATTATATAGTTAGGAGTTGTGACGGTGTGAACCAGGGTAACGATCTATGAATTTCCCTGCAAGGAAGCCCCTAACTTCTGCTTCCTTTTCCCACGTGGTCAGGCTGAGATGGGAACTCGCTCTGTAATTGTGGGCATGAGCCTGGGTGCCATGGTACATCTGTGCCGTAACATGCCATGCTATAACCTCTTGTAACCTTTTAGCAGAAGCTGCATGTGGGGAAAGTCCAATTTTATTTGTTTTGAATTCCTAAGCATTTGCTACAGTGGTGTATTTAGATTAAATGGACCAGTTTGCCACATTGAGTGTGCAGCTTTAGTTGTGGCACCTCAACATTGGTGCAAGCTAAACCAATATTTGCAGTTTAAAAAGTGCGGCTTTTAAATTTGCCAACAAAATCCAGTGCTCTGCTTGAATAGAAAATCAAAGGTTGCATGCATATCATTTTAGCTTTTTTTTTTTGTCCATTTTCTCTTCTCTTCTGAAGGCACTGACTCGTGGTTCTACAGGAACCAGAAGCCCTCCGGCACTGCTCCCAAGTAGCCATTCTTCATTTGTGCACCTAGACAGCGAGTGTCAGCAAGCTATTCCACCACAGGAGCATAACCGCCAAACCTCATTCTGCACACGGACACTTTTGGGCAGAGGTCACTGGATAGTGAACCCTTCCCTTCCTTGGCTGATTTATAATTGCAGTGCTTCTCCCACTGCTGTCCCAGCTGAGGTCAGCTAACTCGGCACTGCCCAGGAATTGATCCTGGGATCTTCTGATCTATATGCTTTAGTAATACACTGGGTTCACTGTTACCCTCTAGGCCATTGGCAGAGCCCACTGTTTTTTAGTATGTCTAATTATTGAAGTAAGTTATCTGTTTATAGGTTCCATATAAATTGAAGGAGATGGATGCAGAATTTGACAGCTACAATCAAATCCCAGAGTCTCCTATTGGAAGGGAGGAAGAGCCTCATCTGTACATGGTGCCAAAGAAATATCGAAAGGTCTGATTCAAAGAAAATCCATACTGTAGATTATACAGTTTACCACTCAATGTCTAGATGCCTCTATTACTATATTGAGGTTTAGGGCTGTGTTAATACAGACATCACATTAAAGAGAACTAAGAAGATGTGATAACCTATTTCTAAAAGTTAACTTACTTTAATAGAGGAGTAAGTTACTGGGATCAGTTCCTATTCTAAAATATGGTGGTGTGCTAAGGAATGAAACTAAAGGTATGGACATAGAATAGTACAGCACAGAAGGAGGCCATTTGGCCCATCAAGTCTGTGCCAGCTCTTCGAAGAGTAATCCAGTTGGTTCCATTCCCCCACTCTCCCTGTATCCCTGCAATTTTTTCTCCTTCAAGTATTTATCCAGTTCTGTTTTGAAGGCTATGATTGAATCTGTATCCACCACCCTATCGGGCAGTGCATTCCAGATCATAACCACTCGTTTTTCTTCATGTTGCTTCTGGTTCTTTTGCCAATCACCTTAAATCTGTGCCCTCTGGTTATCGACCCTTCAGCCATTGGAAACAGTTTCTCTTTATTTACTCTGTCTAAATCCTTCATGATTTTAAACACCTCTATCAAATCTCCAGTCTGTATCTTAACAATCTTAGTCTGATGTAATCTGACCTGGGCTTCTTCCAGCTGCTATGCAGTCTGGTGCTTGGCAAATCTCTGGCCACTTTTTTCCCCTGAAAGTTCACTGCCCAGATCTTTTCCCCTGGTCTCAATCATGGTGTTTGTAGATTCTGTGCCCTGGAGCAAGAAGATTGTACAGTAGTAAGATACTCTTGAGCAGAAGCTCACAGGAGAGGGCATGGAAGATTGGGGGATCTTGTCTGGATTTTTGAGTTTTGTCAGGGAGCAGGTGTGTCTGGAAGTGTTGGGCGTATCCCTGAGTTAGCTAGCACTTTGCTTCTCCCATCAACCTTGAGATTTGTGTCTGGCCTTTCACCTGCCAGGCCAGGAGCCCCTCACCCCTCATGGTACAGTGGCGCCCAGATTGATCTACATTAAGGAGGCTACTGTCAGCGCCCCCCCCCCCCCCCCCAATTAATGATGGGTCTATACCTTTACGACCAAGAGGGAGCAATTGCTTGTGTGTTTTTTGTTTTAGGTATCAGTTTGATTATGAAGAATTTTTTGGAATAGTTGACCTATGCCTAAATGATTCAGTTTGATTATATATGTGTTTTATTTAGGTTACTATAAAGTACTCAAAACTTGGTTTGGAAGACTTTGATTTCAAACACTACAACAAGACGCTGTTTGCCGGTCTGGAGCCGCACATTCCCAACGCCTACTGCAACTGCATGATTCAGGTCAGGGGCACCCTTCCAATCTCTTACTGCCTTCTAATTGTCAGCACTTCAATAGAAACAATAGAAACAACACCCTTCTGGATGTGTGTTCACCAAAAGCCATGCAATCAGTAAATCTAATGCAAACAACACAATGGAGGTCATGATTTTATTGGCTAAGAAACTGAGCTTCACACCACCATTCTGTGGTACCGTGTGTTGTGTCTTTTGTGCAATTCAGTAAATATTTTAAGAATCACATGTAATTTGTGACCATGCGAGTGCTAATTCATCCTGCTTAATGTGCAGAGTGGAGGATATTAGAATTCAAACTATAGTTACTTCTAGCTCTCGTGTTTTTGAAGTTTATTTACGTTACATGCCCAGAAGTTTTGTTCCTTTGCACAGAAAAGTCCTTCATTCTTTACTGGCGTTAATTGAATGTTAACGACGGGTGCAGTTGTACTTCCACCTTGCTGTTCACATAATAGCAAAATATGGGTTTGCCCCCACAGCAACTTTCTCATCTTGGCTGCACAGTTTGCAAGGACGAGGGAATGTCGCGAGTGGAAACCAAATAGTTCCTCACGGGGATGTAGGGAAATTGCCAAGTAAATCATTAACACTGAACAGCTCCAGAGAGTGGGATAAGCAAAGGAACTGTGATGTAGTGTGTCTTTATTTTATCGCATTAGATGCTGAATACAATTTTTTTTTAAACATTCCTTTAAATGCCTTTATTTTACTGTGAATTGAGCTGGCCTGATTTTACGGTACAAGTGTGCCAAGCCACAAAGTCAGATGTGGTTTTGCGCCCACAATTTCCTACTCCACTCCAAGTTCCCAGTTACCATTGGGCCACCTGGTAGAGGTGATCAGTGACTAGGTGGAAGGCCAGGTGTTTCCCCACAAACAGGAAGAAAGGGGGGAAATCAGCAGGTGAGTCACCCTGAGCCACACGAGCACACATCCTGGTAGATGGTTGCACAGTGGACAGGCAGAGGCCAGAGAGCAGGGTGGCTGATCAATCCTGGAAGTGGATGGAGACTATAATCTATTTACAATTTAACTTCTCTGTCTGCTGGCTGTGAGGGATCTAACTAAAATGATTTTGACCAGTCTCAGTCCAGTTCCTTATGGTCTCTGGTCCAGACCCACAACACCGAAATGCCCCAGATTTGGTATGGCATTAAATTGTCAATCTCATTCCTAGAGGCCACAGTAGGGGGTGATGGAGAAATGTCACACTAGTGCAATAGAGTGTGCTCTTCTAAGGATGGAGCTGAGGCACATTGTTTGGGCAGGATAGAGGGAGCTTTGCTCTGTATCTAACTTGGGAGTACTCGATGGAACAGGGAGTACCTGATATGGAAAGTATTCAATTTTCCTGAAATAACATCCATTGCATTAATGTGAAAATTTACAATTTAAGATGCATATATTTTATATAATCATTTTGATTATATCTGTCTTGAAAAGTTAGTCAGTTGATGTCTGCGTTTTCTTTCTTTCTCTGTCGCTCTCTTCTCCCGTTTATAGGTGCTGTATCTGCTGGAGCCCATCCGCTGCCACGTTCAAAATCATCTGTGTCAGAAAGAGTTTTGCTTGGGCTGTGAACTCGGATTTCTGTTTCACATGCTCGATCTCTCGAGAGGCGACCCATGCCAGGTAAATGGACGCTGAGCCAGTCCAGCCCCTGTAAAATGGACTTGGCTTGTGTACACTTGGGCTAGATCTTTGAGCATGACCCCTTTGGCGTGGATTGTTCTAACTGTGTAACTTGTTAGCCAGAGATGCCATCCACATTTTGCATATTTTAAACAAAAAGCATAAAACTACAATTGCTGGAAACCTGAAACAAAAAATACTGGAAACACTCTTGGGTAGTCCGCATCTGTGGAAAGAACAGACAAGTTCATATTTTACATTTTTTTGTGTATTGTCAGAAGAGGCAATCAAAAGAAAAATGAAGTCTTATCCAAAACATTTCCTCCTCCTCTTTTAAATCTCTCTCTTCCCCACCCCCCCTTGGAAATTAGCCACTCTTTAAAAGGATAAAAAGTAAAATAATAATTCATGATTAAAATATCTGTCGTAAGTTTAATGATTAAATCCAACCAAGAACGTATTGGTTAGCCACAGTTTAATATTGTACCGGGTAAGTATAGTTCTGAAATACATGATTTAATTATGGGAGAATGAATTTGGAGCAAGTTTTGTTCCTGACATCTAGTGACAGAAACAGCAAAGAAGCAGTAAAGATCACGAAGTGCAGACTTGGGCTGTGATATTCATGATTAATGGAGTGTTTTTTTCACACACTGGATGTTGATGAATTTAATGCATGTATTAACTGCATTAAAAGTGAAATACCAAACTGCAGTTCAATTCTGCAATTAAAAACATGAAATGCTGGAAATGCGAAGCAGGTTAGTCAACATCTGAAAGATAAAGGTAGCCTAATGTTCTGGGTCCCACCCAAAATGTTAACTTATCTTTCAGATGTTAAATGGCATGCTTTATATTTTCAGTATTTTGTTTTTTTCCACAGATTTCCAGCATTCACCATTTCTCTGTTATCTTTGCAATTAGATTTCATTTTCAGACCATGTTAGCCTCTTATTTTCTTTCCCTTTGGTCTCACCAAGCCGCAAATCTCCTGCAGCTCAGAGGATGGCTCAACTGCGCCCAAGCCACTACTGTCAAGCTTGTTCTGAACGGACACACGAGACCAATAGAAAGACGAGTTTCTCTGGTTTTCCTTCTGTCCCTGTGCTGAAATGCCAGACCCCTCAACTCAGCACAGCATCCCTGCTGAGATTGGGAACAGCAGAGTAGGTCATCAAGTTTGCATCCTGCCACTTTGCCAAAATATTGCAGTGTTATTATCATTTAAAGTTTTTACTGTAAGCTGTGCTCCAAAACAAAATGTAAAACATTCTAGGATAAGTGGAATCTTGTGTGTGTTACTGCCGTTTTTTCTTAATGGACAAAACATCCAGAACTTGTCAACAACTGTGACTTGAGTGTATGACTAAACTTCGGGTTAAGATTTCTTCCCACACTGTATGCTGCGTAATATTTGCGCCTATTATATTTCACATTAAAATTGCTGTAATTGTTCATTCTAATAACCACTTTGCAAACAGTGACAGGACCACTAAGTGCAACTAAACTTGCTGTAAGCAATCTCAACAGCACCACCTGCAGTTTTGTAGTGGAATTATTGTGCGCTGGTGTGCAGCAGTTTTTTTCCAAATCCATTAATTTTGTATGCTGTTTATTTTTGAGGAGGAAGGTAGAGAAGAACCTAGTGCGCTCTTCAAAAATGGATTAAACACTGGACATGGTTGTGGGTACCTCTAAATGTGGTTTTATGGCTTTAAGAGGGGATCTCGAAAGGACTGATTAGAAGATACAGGGTCAAATGCCCCAATTGTTTCAATACCTGGGGATCCTGGTGGCAACTTAGCCTGGACTCTATTTTAGGACTACACTGGGAAAGGACGAAGGCTGCTTTGGTCTTTTTCCCTTTTCTTTAATGACAGAAAAGTCTCAATGCAGATTAAGCTGGTGCAGAATGATTGATTATGTCCAAATGGTTCTTCCGCATGACTTTGAATCCCTAGATATGAAATGGTTCCATTAGAAAGACTTGCATTTCTACAGCGCCTTTCAGGACGTCCCAAAGCGCTTTACAGCCAATGAAGTACATTTGAAGTGTAGTCACTGTTGTAATGTAGGAAACGCGGCAGCCAATTTGCGCACAGCAAGCTCCCACAAACAGCAATGTGGTAATGACCAGATAATCTATTTTAGTGATGTTGATTGAGGGATAATTATTAGCCAGGACACCGGGGAGAACTCCCCTGCTCATCTTCGAAATGGTGCCACCTGAGAGAGCAGACAGGGCCTCGGTTTAACATCTCATCCGAAGGACAGCCCCTCTGACAGTGCAGCGCTCCCTCAGTACCGCCCCTCCGACAGTGCAGCACTCCCTCAGTACCGCCCCTCCGACAGTGCAGCGCTCCCTCAGTACCGTCCCTCCGACAGTGCAGCGCTCCCTCAGTACCGCCCCTCCGACAGTGCGGCGCTCCCTCAGTACTGCCCCTCCGACAGTGCAGCGCTCCCTCAGTACCGCCCCTCCGACTGTGCGGCGCTCCCTCAGTACCGTCCCTCCGACAGTGCGGCGCTTCCTCAGTACTGCCCCTCCGACAGTGCGGCGCTCCCTCAGTACCGTCCCTCCGACTGTGCGGCGCTCCCTCAGTACCGTCCCTCCGACAGTGCGGCGCTCCCTCAGTACCGTCCCTCCGACAGTGCGGCGCTCCCTCAGTACTGCCCCTCCGACAGTGCGGCGCTCCCTCAGTACCGCCACTCCGACAGTGCGGCGCTCCCTCAGTACCGCCCCTCCGACAGTGCGGCGCTCCCTCAGGACTGCCCCTCCGACAGTGCAGCGCTCCCTCAGTACTGCCACTCCGACAGTGCGGCGCTCCCTCAGTACTGCCCCTCCGACAGTGCGGCGCTCCCTCAGTACTGCCCCTCCGACAGTGCAGTGCTCCCTCAGTACTGCCACTCCGACAGTGCGGTGCTCCCTCAGTACCGCCCCTCCGACAGTGCGGCGCTCCCTCAGTACTGCACTGGAGTTTCAGCCCAGATTTTTGTGCTCAAGTCTCTGGAGTGGGACTTGAACCCACAGCCTTCTGACTCCGAGGCGAGAGTGCTACCCACTGAGTCACGGCTGACAGTCCATTTGCTCATGCAAGGTGAATCTGTGGCAAAAAGAAGAAATGGTGGAAGGGAAGGTTCTGGCCTGCAGTGACCTGTTGCTCAGCACCCTGGAGGAGAGGTTGGCCACATGGGTATGTCTCTTTGCCAAAGTCCTTCATATGAGGGCCTTGATAAAGCAGTTGGTGACCAGTAAGCCAGGTATGTGACATTGGACTTGAACCCCTAGATCAAGGTGCTGGCACATTGTAAGCTGACTTGTCAATCATTCCACCGCAGTGAAGGCAAATGCCTGCCTTATAGCTGATGTGGAAACTGTTGAGGCTTGGCATGGAAAGTATTGTCTCATATATCCAGGGTTTGGTGCCTACCATAATTGAGTTACCATCAGCTGGTAGAACCACTGTTGAATGGGTATAGTGTATCCATGCTGTGGTCATGAGAATGATGACATACTTGCACATTTCATTGTGAATCTCGTTGCTTACCATGCCGCTTTTGGGGAGTTTCTTGTAGTTACTGTTCACCCAGCATGGGCTCAAAGCCGCACTTGTCCGTTATCTAATGATCAACTGGCGACTCGCTTCCTTGGAGGGGCGGGGAGGGTAAGTGGGGTCTTTTGGGCTCATGTTGGTTCCAAGATGAAACACCCAGCAATGGAAGATTGGAACTCCAGTCAAGTAGTCAACCCACCTTGGCAGAGTTGATAATCTAATACCTAGGTCGGCAGTACTCTGGGGCACTGTTAATGATTGACCAGCCAGCCTGGCTCATCAATAGATTTGGGGCTGGGATTCCTCTCCTTGGCTCCAGTTAATCCAGGAAGCCAGTGCCCTAACAGATAGTGTGACCCGGTGCTATCTGGTGACAAGTAATGCAGTCTTATCTGATTAAACTCCCAACAGTACCCCTGCGTAGACATGGCGCTCCCTAAGCTTTGGCTGCTGCCAGCCTGTGGACTTTGGGGTAAGTGGAGTATGGTCAAGTAGGGAGCGAGTGTGCATTCTATATTGGACAAGCAGAAACTACCTGTGTGGGTTTCTCAGTCGTTTGCTTTGGAGACTCTTAACTGTGGTGATGGGTTTTCACACGTGTTTGATGAATGGCTGACCAAAAACCAGGAAACATTTTGTAATAACTTTGGAAATACAAAAATAGTAACCAATACAATATTTCATTGGACTAAAAAATGTTAGCTAAAAGATTCAAAAAAGAAATTATGGAAATACTGAAAAATGCTCCTTTTTGTGGTAGGTTTACACACGTGCTAACTGTGCTAACCCGAAACAGCATTCGTATAAAATCACACGGTAGGTACAGATCAGAATGGCCATTCATCCCAGCAGAGCTGATCCATCCATCCAGAAAAACCTACAATCCCTCTATCATGGCATTTTGAATAACTCCACTACCCTACCCAGATATAAAAATACTGGAAATGTATAACAGGTCTGTCTGCATCTGTAAAGAGAAACAACAGATGAATGTTTCGGGTGTAGACCCCTCCTCATACTGCAAGATGATTGTGCCCTTTAATAGAGCTCAAAAGGAAGGGGGAAGCAAGCAGTTCTGCCATTCAGCAGTTTGAGCCTATTCCCTCCCCTGTGTTACTGTCATGGCTTACCTTGAAGTAGAGGTGACCATATGGAAGTAAATGATGTTCAGTGGTGTTCTTTTCTATACTGTTGAGCCTCATGTACTTCGATATGGTCATCTGTTTCTTTTGAGACTAATCAGTCCCAGTTTTAAGCTGTGGATGGATGTAAAATTGGGGGGGAAAGCAAAATCATGTGTTTCTGTTTCTTCTCACTGTGTCGGTTAGGCCAGCAATTTCCTTCGTGCTTTCCGAACTATTCCAGAGGCCTCTGCTTTGGGGTTGATCTTGGCTGATTCCGATGAAGCGACCGGGAAGGTGAATCTGGGCCGACTGATCCAGAGCTGGAACCGATTTATATTGACACAACTACACCAGGAGACGCAGGAGCAGGAGGGCCCACAGGCCTATCGGAGTGTCATGGGGAGGTGAGACAGCACTATCGTAATGTGGACTGAACCTGAGTTTGTACGGATTTATTCGTATCCAATACACAGGCAATATGCAACACCATGTGCTGCTAAATGCAGGATTGTCACATGCTTGAAGGGAATCCTTAATCAGTAGCCCCACAATTGTGACATCACAGAGCAGCCGCTCCTGAATAAGAATACTCTTTAATAATCAGTTTTCTCCAGTGGGCAGCTGACAGTATCTGTGATAAATGATGCAGATTTGAGACTTTGTTGTCTCGATGTGGGTGAATATAGGTTTGATTCTATTATTTTCACCCTTCTGCTGAGTTCTAAATCTCAGCCCCATTACTGCAGAGAGATGGTGGGGTGGAGAAGAGACTATATGGTTTGTGATGCCACCTGACCCTTTACATGACTAACATAGTTAAAGCATACACGAGCCTAATTGCTTGATCTATTTGTACCAAATAGAATATAAGATACTATTTAGATGCAATACTCTCTTAAACTCTTCCACTTTTCATTTCAGTACATTTGGATCCTCTGGCGAATCTGTGATTGGGAAGCTGTTTGGTTGTGAAGTTGAGAACTGTAGCACTTGTTGCTGTGGGAAGGAAACTGTTCGGGTTTCTTCGAGCCTGCTTTTCACGTTGCAGTACCCTGATATGAATAATGCTGGTGAGTAATGTACAGAGAATGGTGGGTATCCAGTTCGATCACAAGCAGTTCAGGACATTTTTATACTTTTAACACATTGGAGTGTGATGGACTCTCTCAAAACTTCTATATCGATTAAACTATCCGATTTCTTGAGGCATTACTTATAAAATAGCGTATTCCAACTTACTACTGTATAAGGAGCTGATTAACTTGGTCTGTCCCTTTAAGGCCACACAGTCTGGTTGCCCTAACTAGGCACATCCTGAGGCCAGTTATAGGCTTATTCCTGTTAAGTTCATTCTGAACTCAAATCATAGACTACTACAGCACAGAAGGCGGCCATTTGGCCCATCGTGTCTGCGCTGGGGCAATTTTCTCTATCGATTAGTAGCTGTTTGTAAAGTCTCCAGGTATTCCCCAAGGTCAAAAGATATCAACAGCAAATGACTGTTGTTGTACTTTTTTTAAGGATGATGTAAATTAGCATAGAGTACAGGGTGATCCTTGAAGTGTGGTTGTCTCAAAATGCTTTTTCTATCTATAATATATTAAAAATCTTGTGTCTGCATGGACTTCCTGTCAACTTTTCCCATTTATAAATTCCTATGTCCATATTTATAATGGAAACTCTATATAAACTTGTAATGCTTTAATTACACTCTCCCACCCACGGTGACATTGTAGCGCCAAAGTTTTGTGTCTCCCAGCTCCTCAGCCTGTACTGCAGAGAAAATCCTAGGATCCAACCAACTCTACCTCTTTCCCAAATTGCAATACGTTTTGGTATTTAACTAAAAATAATGAGATAAAATCAAAATTATATAAAAATGACAGAATGGATGACTTTAAAATGGGAACTAAATTACATCTATGCATCCTGGTCCAATTATCCCCCGCCCTCTAACCCTGCTTCACCTGAAGATTACACTTGGTCTTTCTTGTCTTCCCGTGTGCAACACAATGGGAGATCAACTAGCAATATATTGCGCCTCGTGTATGATGGGCACTTCCTATTAGTCTCTCACTTCTGTAACTCTTTACCCTTTGTTGATTTAGCTCAAGGTAAAGCAACAGTAAATCAGAACTGAAGAGCTACATAGCATTTGAATCAAAGGCAAGGCAAGTAGCTAGAAAGCTGTCGGGGAAGCTATGAAGGGCTTGTGAAAATAACAAATCCTGAATGACCAGTCAGAAGAACCTACCAATAATCATTTTAAAAAAGCACCAACCAAATCACTCAGTTTTTGAAACCGAAATCATTCCCAATTTTTCCTTTCTGAAAATTCTGATGTCCGAAATGAGATTTTGAACAAAATAGAAACAGAAAATTAAGTTTTGTAAGACTGTGACTAAATTTGCAACTGGGCAGGAGCTGATATTGTGAAAAGGGAAATCTATCTGCTTTGTATATATTCTGTGAACTTAAAGCTGTCTGAAAAATGGCACACTGATTGATCTCCGTTCTTTATTGTCCAAATGTGTAAAATGCCTCTTTTGACTTTAGACAAAACTATTCGACAGTATGAGTTTGCTGAAGTGCTGAAGAGAAGTATTTGCCTTGAACAGAACACCCAGGCCTGGTGTGAAAACTGTGAGAAGTACCAGCCTACGGTTAGTATATTTGGGCTGGGGGGAATTTTCAGCCGGTAAAGTCTTGGTATATTTGCCAGCAGCTGTGTATAAAACCAGAATTACACCACGACCTGACCTAATGTGTGATGTATGGGGTATAATGGGTCAGTTGGAAGGGAGTAACCTGATGAGCGGGCTCAGGTCATGGTGTCAACTTCTGAGAAGTTTGAGGGGTTTGTCCGATTGTTTTAGAATGTCCTAACTATTCTTGTGTATTGAGACTGTTTAGTAACCTATGAAAGGTGATTTTAGATTCAGATTTGATTAAGTTTGGTACACATATTCATACATATTCCAATATTAACTCTATGTAGCATTTCATACATTGTGAAAATGTGCAAATTGGGTTGTATTAATCAGTGAATAAGTACAGGAACTGTTGACTCCCCATTTATGTAGCTAATGGAAAGATTTTTAGCATTTAAATAGGAATCTTACTGCAAAAGTAAAACAGCTGTGCACTTCCAGCATTGTTAATTTTAATGATTCGTTATTCTCAAAAGTCCAAATTCCTTGATTGATTAATTCAGTTTACAATTTGTCAAGACACCCAAGAATACCTTTTACATTTGAATGTAGCAGGGCCATTACAGCCTATCTGCAGAAAATAATAATTGAACTGTTCCAAAAAATTCTAAAAAAAAACCAAGGCTGCCTGGTTCACTAGCAGTGCCATGAAGTAACAGGTTGCAGCCTGTGATTACTCTCGCAGGGTATTTCTGGTCTTTGAGCTAAGTGGAAATTAGTGCCTTTCATATCACCATTGTGCCATCTTGTGGCACTGTATCAAAACATGTGCCGTACACTGCCACAAATCAATCTGTTAAAGTTCCAGTGTTGACTGGACATTGTGTTTTGTTCCAGGTTCAAACCAGGAATATTCGATGCTTGCCTGATGTTCTTGTTATTAACTGTGAAGTTAACAGCACAAAGGAAGCTGAATTCTGGAAATGCCAAGCTGAGGTCTGTAAAAAAGAAAAAAAAGACTTGCATTTCTACAGCGCCTTCCACGACCACTGGACGACGTCCCAAAGCACTTTACAGCCAATGAAGTACTTTTGAAGTGTAGTCACTGTTGTAATGTGGGAAATGCAGGAGCCAATTTGCGCACAGCAAGCTCCCACAAACAGCAATGTGATAATGACCAGATAATCTGTTTCTGTTATGTTGATTGAGGGATAAATATTGGCCCAGGACACTGGGGGGAACTCCCCTGCTCTTCTTCGAAATACTGACGTGGGATCTTTTACATCCACCTGAAAGAGCAGATGGGACCTCGGTTTAACATCTCATCCAAAAGACGGCACCTCCAACAGTGCGGCGCTCCCTCAGTACTGCACTGGGAGTGTCAGCCTGGATTTTGTGCTCCAGTCTCTGGAGTGGGACTTGAACCCACAACCTTCTGACTCAAAGGCGAGAGAGAGTGTTGCCCACTGAGCCACGTCAAAGAGGAATTAATTGTCATTATTTCAAAATTACTTGCTTTATAAATCTGCTAGAATTATTTTAAGGGGTTACATCCCAATATGGAAAGTAGGAAGTGGTCTTCTCTCTTTTAAGGAGATTCTGGAATTAACAAATAAAGCAAAAATGGAAAATGTAAAAGAAAAAAAGTCTTGCATTTATATAGCACCTTTTACAACCTCGCAGCATCCCAAAGTGCTTTGCAACCAACAAAGTACTTTTTGAAGTGTAGTCTCTGTTGTAATGGAGTTCCTAACTTGTGCAGACTTGGGTGGCGAGGAAAGGAGATGACTCCAACATTTCCCTAGTTGAAGAGAAAGTCAGTGGCAGTAACTGCAGGCAACTTTGGAGCACCTCTTCAGTGGCTAGTTGGAGCGGTGTTGGTAGGTGCTTGAGAGCAGGTTGCCTGATGGAATGAAATGTGCTGCAGTGGTTTAAGGGAATGTAAAAAGCTGAGAGAAGCTTTAAATGGGAGAAAATTGAGGAACTGTATTATCAGAGCCCAGCATGCTGCACCAGAATATGACAATGTGGGTTTGCTGCCTCCGGCTAAACTTCCATTCTCAGTTGTGTTGTTATGGGAGGTTTCTGAACAAAGCTCAGACACTCTCGCAAGGAACGAGAGAAAAGCAGAATGAATCATTCCGAGGCCACTTTATCACATCTCCCAGTAGCCAGACTCGGAGCAGTATGCTGGATGCTTAGGAGCTGGTTGGCTGTGTCATGGGAAGGCAAAGGAGGGGTGAGCGAGATAAAGTTACCTTTTTGAAAGGAGGGCATTTTCCTTCCAAAAGGAGAATAAATTAACAAAACTAATCAAAACTGCATGCACTGGTTGAAGAGAGAGGGAATTTCTTCATCCCGAGCTGATGACTGGCCTAAGACGATGATTTATTTGCCCCCTTAATCACTGAAATTTTACTTTGGCGATAACTACCCCCCCCCCCCCATTTTATTGACATCTGTTACATTTGTGTCTTCAGATCTAACTTTCATCAGTCAGTTTTGCTGCTTCAGTATACCTTGTATTGTACAATATGTTGCACAGACTTGCTGTGTGTAGCTATTCAAAATGATGTTTGATTTTCAAAAAGGCTATCGATCCAAGAATGATAGTTCTGTGGGAGAGACACTCGGTTCATTTCTGTAGTGGCCATTCATTTATCTAATAGCTGGTCCTGCCATACAGGCAATGCTGTATCGGATCAAACTATTGTACCAGTCAGGTGATATTTTGATAAGGATCAAATACCGGACACGCCTTATGGTTAAATTGTTAAATAGGAACAGGAGGCGGTCATTCAGCCCCTCGAGCCTGTTGGTCCATTCAGTTAGATCATGGCTGATAAATACTATTTTAAATTTCAACTGTCCTAGCATCCACAGCCTTTTGGGGGCGAGAATTACAGATTTTTACTACCCTTTGTGTGGAAAAACTGTTTGCTGATTTCACCCCTGAACGGCCTGGCTCTAATTTTAAGGTTATACCCACTTGTTCTGGACTGCCCACCACACACCAGAGGGAATAGTTTCTCTGTATCTACCCTATCAAATCTCTTATTCATTTTAAATGCCTTGATTAGATCATCCCTCAACCTTCGATACTCAAGGGAATACAAGCCAAGCTCATGCAACCTTCCCTCATAATTTAAGCGGTGGTGTCATGCTGGTGAACCTGCACTGTACCCCTTTCCAAGTCCAATATATCTTTGCTGAAGTTCGTTGCTACGAGGTGTACTACTGTATTGTACAGACCAGGAAGGTTCTAGATTTGACCTGGTATGTGCTAAGTTAGCTTATCTTAGCCAGGGCAGCAGTTGGGACTCTACAATTTGTTTCTGCTACCTACCCTAGCTCTGGGTTACTATCAGCCAGGGCTCCCACTCTGGATTACTATTCAGTAATCCCTGCTAGAAAGTGCACGTGACTGGACGTCAGGTGAGGATGGGATTGAGCTCCGCTACAGTGCCCTTCGTGGCAAGTGCTTGTAGGGGCTGTTGAGTGAGAACAGGATGGGGTTTGACTGATCCTTTCTATGCCTGAATAGCATGCTGACTCGCTGTTTAGGGTCACGTGAATAATGGCCACTTAAATGAGATACCAGGTACTCTGAGTCAGCATGTTCAGCAGAGGAGAAAATTGGGGATGGGGGCAGTTTAAATACAACTTTACGCTGGTGGCTTAAAGTTTTTGAATATTGCTATAGTGATGTTTTATTTTGTGACAGTACGAATTGCACAACAAAATGAGGAAGGAAGATTTGGAAGCAATGAAAATGAAAGAAAATAACCCAACAGAATGGTAGGTTTGCTTTTTTCAGTCCTTTTCTTTCAGCATGAGTGACGAGTTTGTTTATAATGTAACTTAGTTCAAGTGCTTTTATTTAATAACATTGGGAGAACTGCATGTGCACGCACAATTACCTTCCCTTTGTGTTCAGTTCAAGAACAACATATTGTCTCTCAGCTGTTCACGAGAAACAAGAGTTCCTGGCCCAAATAATTAAAAAAAAAAAAAAAATCCAGAATGCTTACAAAGTGGGTGTAATATCACAGATTGATATCTAAGGGTAGACCTTTGTGCCTGTGATACTCTGATCTGTGCTCATAGTGAGCCAGATATTTCAGTGAAGGAGCGAACTAGGAAAATCTACCCTCCAGTTTTGGAAGGGCTTTGAAGACTGGTTTATACTCCTATGGTCTGTCATCAGAACCCACATTCCAGTTAGTTTATTACACTGTAATTCAAATAAATGATCCAGTCAATGGGAAATGATGTGCGCAAAACTCCACCTTTCCCCTCCTGCCATGGTGAATGAATACTTGGATCTGTTATACCACCAGCCAGTCCAGAATTGTTTTTTTTCCTCCCCAAATCTGTCTTCTTACATAGAGCTTGTTGGACCTTCTAAATGTGCTTAGTTAGAAACTATACATAATTTTAGATGCTTTAGTGTAAACAGTGGATAGGAAACATTTAACAAAACAGTCATGGTATTACCATCAAGAATTCTAGTAAACAGTGTTTGGGGACTGTGGAGCAATGTGACAACACAACCTCGTGTGACTGCTTTTAATTATCTGAAGATTTCAGCTGCTACAGCAGACCATTGCTTGGTGTTCTGGGTATCCATTTGCTTCAGAGATCCCTGCACCTCCTGAACATGACCAGCCAGCATCTCTGTACAGAACTGAGATCCCTGCACCTCCTGAACAAGACCAGCCAGCATCTCTGTACAGAACTGAGATCCCTGCGCCTCCTGAACAAGACCAGCCAGCATCTCTGTACAGAACTGAGATCCCTGCACCTCCTGAACAAGACCAGCCAGCAATTCTGTACAGAACTGAGATCCCTGCGCCTCCTGAACAAGACCAGCCAGCAATTCTGTGCAGAACTGAGATCCCTGCACCTCCTGAACAAGACTAGCCAGCATCTCTGTACAGAACTGAGATCCCTGCACCTCCTGAACAAGACCAGCCAGCAATTCTGTACAGAACTGAGATCCCTGCACCTCCTGAACAAGACCAGCCAGCATCTCTGTACAGAACTGAGATCCCTGCACCTCCTGAACAAGACCAGCCAGCATCTCTGTACAGAACTGAGATCCCTGCACCTCCTGAACAAGACCAGCCAGCAATCCTGTACAGAACTGAGATCCCTGCACCTCCTGAACAAGACCAGCCAGCATCTCTGTACAGAACTGAGATCCCTGCACCTCCTGAACAAGACCAGCCAGCATCTCTGTACAGAACTGAGATCCCTGCACCTCCTGAACAAGACCAGCCAGCATCTCTGTACAGAACTGAGATCCCTGCACCTCCTGAACAAGACCAGCCAGCAATTCTGTACAGAACTGAGATCCCTGCACCTCCTGAACAAGACCAGCCAGCAATTCTGTACAGAACTGAGATCCCTGCACCTTCTGAACAAGACCAGCCAGCATCTCTGTACAGAACTGAGATCCCTGCACCTCCTGAACAAGACCAGCCAGCATCTCTGTACAGAACTGAGATCCCTGCACCTCCTGAACAAGACCAGCCAGCAATTCTGTACAGAACTGAGATCCCTGCGCCTCCTGAACAAGACCAGCCAGCAATTCTGTACAGAACTCAGATCACTGCACCTCCTGAACAAGACCAGCCAGCATCTCTGTACAGAACTGAGATCCCTGCACCTCCTGAACAAGACCAGCCAGCAATTCTGTACAGAACTGAGATCCCTGCACCTCCTGAACAAGACCAGCCAGCATCTCTGTACAGAACTGAGATCCCTGCGCCTCCTGAACAAGACCAGCCAGCGTCTCTGTACAGAACTGAGATCCCTGCACCTCCTGAACAAGACCAGCCAGCATCTCTGTACAGAACTGAGATCCCTGCACCTTCTGAACAAGACCAGCCAGCAATTCTGTACAGAACTGAGATCCCTGCACCTCCTGAACAAGACCAGCCAGCATCTCTGTACAGAACTGAGATCACTGCACCTTCTGAACAAGACCAGCCAGCATCTCTGTACAGAACTGAGATCCCTGCACCTTCTGAACAAGACCAGCCAGCATCTCTGTACAGAACTGAGATCCCTGCACCTCCTGAACAAGACCAGCCAGCATCTCTGTACAGAACTGAGATCCCTGCACCTCCTGAACAAGACCAGCCAGCATCTCTGTACAGAACTGAGATCCCTGCACCTCCTGAACAAGACCAGCCAGCATCTCTGTACAGAACTGAGATCCCTGCACCTCCTGAACAAGACCAGCCAGCAATTCTGTACAGAACTGAGATCCCTGCACCTCCTGAACAAGACCAGCCAGCATCTCTGTACAGAACTGAGATCCCTGCACCTCCTGAACAAGACCAGCCAGCATCTCTGTACAGAACTGAGATCCCTGCACCTCCTGAACAAGACCAGCCAGCATCTCTGTACAGAACTGAGATCCCTGCACCTCCTGAACAAGACCAGCCAGCATCTCTGTACAGAACTGAGATCACTGCGCCTCCTGAACAAGACCAGCCAGCATCTCTGTGCAGAACTGAGATCCCTGCACCTTCTGAACAAGACCAGCCAGCATCTCTGTACAGAACTGAGATCCCTGCACCTCCTGAACAAGACCAGCCAGCAATTCTGTACAGAACTGAGATCCCTGCACCTCCTGAACAAGACCAGCCAGCATCTCTGTGCAGAACTGAGATCCCTGCACCTCCTGAACAAGACCAGCCAGCAATTCTGTACAGAACTGAGATCCCTGCACCTCCTGAACAAGACCAGCCAGCATCTCTGTACAGAACTGAGATCCCTGCACCTCCTGAACAAGACCAGCCAGCAATTCTGTACAGAACTGAGATCCCTGCACCTTCTGAACAAGACCAGCCAGCATCTCTGTACAGAACTGAGATCCCTGCACCTCCTGAACAAGACCAGCCAGCAATTCTGTACAGAACTGAGATCCCTGCACCTTCTGAACAAGACCAGCCAGCATCTCTGTACAGAACTGAGATCCCTGCACCTCCTGAACAAGACCAGCCAGCATCTCTGTACAGAACTGAGACCCCTGCACCTTCTGAACAAGACCAGCCAGCATCTCTGTACAGAACTGAGATCCCTGCGCCTCCTGAACAAGACCAGCCAGCATCTCTGTACAGAACTGAGATCCCTGCACCTTCTGAACAAGACCAGCCAGCAATTCTGTACAGAACTGAGATCCCTGCGCCTCCTGAACAAGACCAGCCAGCAATTCTGTACAGAACTGAGATCCCTGCACCTCCTGAACAAGACCAGCCAGCATCTCTGTACAGAACTGAGATCCCTGCACCTTCTGAACAAGACCAGCCAGCAATTCTGTACAGAACTGAGATCACTGCACCTCCTGAACAAGACCAGCCAGCATCTCTGTACAGAACTGAGATCACTGCGCCTTCTGAACAAGACCAGTCAGCATCTCTCACAAAGAACAGAGGGAACCCATGAAACTACATCAAAATGAAGTTTTGAAAAAAATGCCCATTTCTTTTACTGTCCCATAAGCATTTTCTTTTTATTTCTCAAGTAAGCAGTCTTTTTTCAAAAGGAAGCAAATTAAGTTATTTTGCTAACTATTAATATATCTGAAATTGCACATAACTGGTATAAATAGAATAGCCCATGGCTACCTTTTCTGGTATGGTATTTATATAATTTGCAAACCTGACCGATGGTATCCCACTCGTCTCCTGGGATGATCTCTATCATCACTTGAGCGATCGTACATAATACAAAGTTCCATTTACAAGTAGATGCTTTAATTTTTTTCAGGGAAGCACTTTGTAACGCAGAAGGGCTAAGCTTCTATACATCAATTGAGGAACTGAAAAATATTTGGATCCCATGTTCTATCAAGATGAAGCTGACTAAAAATAAGGAGCTGGAAGTCACAAATTGGACTGAAAATGAAGGCGTATGTAACTATTTCTAGGCTTTTATCCCTTGATGTATTTTTACTAACCTTCCCTTAAAGGATTGATTCTGATGTCTGTAACGTTTTAGTGAGGATCAGAAAGGTAATCAAACACTAAATCCAGGTGACGGTACAGTGGAGCTGTAATAGGAAAGCTCATATAACCAGGTTATGATCTGAATTGATGGAATTGCAAAGCAGGGGCTCGGCAGTTCCCCTTTTAGTTGGAAAATTCAGAGGGTGAGCTGCTGTACACGTTTTAATGGCCAGTTACAGAGCAGCTTGGGCTCAGAGGTGGAAGCAGATTGCATGCACATATTTTTCCTGAGGGGGTTAGTGTCTCTTCCACAACACATGAAAAAATTGTACACATTTGAGGGCCATAACCTGGAGAAAAGACTGTTTAAACAGAAAATTGTCTTGACTATTTCGTTTGCAGTTAATTAATTTTTCTGGTTACAGAAATGTTTGCAGCATTTATTCCTTTAAATTATTATACAGTAATATTAAATTTGAGGTGTAAAACCATTGGCATTCAACTGGTTATGTAAGTAACTCACTTTTGCACAGTAAAGTGCATAGGAACTGTTGACTAAACTGAAATACTGCAGTATCTGTTATAGCTACTAGAGGGAGCATTGCTACTTGTATAGCTCACTGCGAGCCTAAGTGGCAGAAGCCTGGTATCAGTGTTCATGCAAGGTGGGTCCTTGTAATCTACTGGAGGATTGGAATATTCTGTACTGGACCCCCCTGTCCATTTCTCCTTCATGGCTGGTAATACCTAATACAACTCGGCTTCAGTTTAGTTGTAAGCGGTTTCAAAACTGTTGTCCATTAATTATATTTAATGCCACTTGTTGCATCCTGTTTAGAAATGTGCTGATCTGCATGCCCTCCCAGGGTTTCTTAAAGGGATTGAAAGTACCTTGTGTTTAGTCTCTGATAATGTATATTTTGCACATACTCCTATGTTTCCTATAGCATGCAAATCAATTTAGTTGTAGTCAGGATACTGGAAATTAAGACTTTTAAATATAACATTTCTGTAATTCTGATTTGCCATATTTTAACACTAATTTTTAAAAAAATGATTAAAACCCATTTTAAAAGAATAGCCAGACTAGACACAGGTGGTAGACAGATTGAGATGTGAGGCTCCACCATGATGTTGTACAGATCTACATCTCTGCAAAGGGGAAAGGGAGGGAAGCTGTCTCTCTCTCGGAGTTGGAGAGCGAGACCCCAGGACTGTGCCTAATGATTCACTGAGTAGTGTGGGGGGGGGAGGGAAGGGAAGCGACCTGGGAAACATTCATTTTAAAGATGTTTTGGAAATTACATATGGTTTCCACATTCCAGCTTTATAGTTTAACTTTAACAGCGCAATTTTATGTTAATAACATAAATCTATTTTAAAGAGGCCCTTTTTTAGATGCTTTGAAATAATGAACATCAGAGCAGCTTTTACTTTTTAGTTAAAAAAATTCAAATGCATCAATATTGAGTTTGGTGTTTGTTCAGTATGTTAATTTCCAGTACTTTCAAACTAGAACTCATTTGTTATGTAGAAGTTATTGAGCAAAGTAAGGTGGCTTACTGTTTACCGTGGTCCTGTCCTCTAGCTGAGTCCTTCAGAAGATGAGGAGAACACCTACTTGTACGATCTGGTAGTGACCGTGGCCCACATTTTAGATCCTCGGACTGGAGGCAGTCTTGTGGCTCATATTAAGGTTGGGGAAACATATCACCAGCGGAAGGAGGTACAGTATAATTTAGGTCCAAACATGTCTTGAAACTGGCATATTTTAGTGTGTCAATAGAGTGGTATTATCAGGAGTAAAACAGCTAATGTACTTTGTTGAAAAACTTAGAATTTTGCCTATGAAATATTCTATATGCTTCACTTTTCAAAATAAAACTTTATCAAACATTCATAATCAAGGATTGCTATCAGTATAACTGAAAATATATTTCTATAATACATTAATAAATGCAGTGTCTGGTATAGTTTGCCCTTCAAACCTTGCTGAATGTAAATGCTTCCTTCCCCCCCCCGCCCCCCCCCCCCCCCCGCCTTTAAAAAAATTACGGCTACCAAAAAATGTGCTCACTTTTATTTTTACGGATGAGTATCTCGGCTCATGGTGATCATTCGAAAGCGTCAGTAAGGTCGTCTTCCTTTTCTGCCACAGTTGTTTTTTGCTGCCAGATGTTTTCTACACCTGTAATGAGAGTGGGCTGTTCCAGCCTGCTGTAAGTGATGCAGTTACCTCGACTGCTGTGCTAAGTTTTG
The DNA here is from genome assembly GCF_052327205.1 of Somniosus microcephalus. NCBI lineage: Eukaryota > Metazoa > Chordata > Chondrichthyes > Squaliformes > Somniosidae > Somniosus > Somniosus microcephalus. The sequence goes on along the minus strand of NC_141019.1, from coordinate 32,446,053 downwards.
TTAGAGGGGGAAAAAATCAAGTTTACGAAATGTAAAGCAGGGTAATATTGTAAGATGCATCATTTTAGGATCTTGGCAGATCATTAATTGACCTTGTTGCAGCCGGACCCGAAACTCCTGTCCACTGTCCTTCCAAAACAGTGGAAGTAATCTCGGAAACCTTATCATGTGAGATTTCAATGAGCAGAGATGGAGATTTGGCAAATGGCAGTTGCTAATTTTAAAATGCAAGAACCTTTCTATTTTTACAAGTCATAGGTTGGTATTTGGCAAGGTTTTACCACTGAGCCACCAGCACTTTAAACCATAGATTTCCAAACTTGGTCCCTGGACTCAAGCCTGCACTACAGCATCACTGAGGGCATCAGGTTCTGTATTTGTTGACTTGCTAGAATACTATTTCTGTTGCTGTATATTAATAATAAAAACATTCTCTGCAATGATAGCACTGTTTTCATTTGGGTAGCTGACACTCTTTTTGGAATTAGGACAGGGGCCCTTGGGAATGTGTTGATGTTTGCAAGGGTTCCCCAATGCAGTAATGTTTGGAAACTGCTGCCTTAAGCCAGGGTTTAACATCTGTATCTCATGCAGTATTCTTATGTTTCAGGGTGTCACTCACAAACAGTGGTATCTGTTTAATGACTTCCTCATAGAACCAATTGACAAGGTAATAAATGATTAGTGACTCATTTTTATCTTTTTCATGGTGTTTTGTAACCATATTGAGGGGGAGGGGAAGGGACAATTCTGCTGTCCTCTTATTTGTAGAAAAATTTGAAATGCATTCTTTGTGTCTGTTTGCGATTTTGCCCTAAGTACCAATTAGGAATCTTTCTCCATGAAAGGTTATGTAAATACAGATTACATAAAATAATTCTCCTCTCTTTCCCACCCCTGATGTATGTTGGTAGCCTGGTGGAAGCAAACTGACTATCGATACTACTCCTGCTAAGGAAAGTGCCACTACAGTCATTCGTAACCCATAACTCCACATGGTGCTGAGTTTCAGATTGCGACTGTGTCACTGCAGGGAAGCGTGAGTGGAGCCAGGAGCTTTAATGTGCAGAGAAAAGATCACTCTTGCACAATTTCTAGTGATGGTTTCAGAGTAGTAGTGACATAGTAAGTGGAAGGGGAGGGGCAAAAGAGATGCCTACCCTCAATAAAATGTATTTATGTCTCTGCCCCACCTATGATAGTGACCAATCGAGTGGAACAGTATAAAGGTATCCTAGTGAACTGTGCCAGAGTATGGAATGCAGGTTTGTGCCCTGGTTCCATGTATAGCAAGCTCCCAACATTAGTTGGCTGACCAGTAAGACATTTTTGAAGATTGTTGAGATTGGGGTTTATTTAAATGTTTGCATTTTTTTTGCAGTGTGAAGCTGTGCAGTTTGATTTGAGTTGGAAGATCCCCTGTATTCTATACTACGCTCGGCGGAATCTGAATTCCAAGTACGATTTAACCAGTAGGTAACATTTAATTCATGAATTGCTGACTGGAGATGAATAGGCTGATCTGAAAGAAGCCCAAATCTACTCCACCTCCGCTACAGCAGAATTTGGGCAGTGCTTTGCATGCTGCAGTTAGGTGGTTGTCCCCTAACAGTATATGTGTAAACGTGGCAAGAAAAAGTGGGGCCTCCTGTCCAGTGGCCATATAAGAGAGAGATGCTCCATGATGGCTGTAAGCGAGGAAAATCTGGATGGTAAAACAGAACTAACAGACTCGGGTGTTACCCAGATCAATAGTTTATTACGAGTGCACACGGGAGAACCACCTCAGCCAACCCCAGCTGGAGGCACCGTTCTCAGAGGAAAAGTGACAATACAGCTTAGTTTATACAGTTTATTAGACAACACCCACTTATTACTAATGGGGTGTATACATGGGAATATTGATACTTCATTGGTTTACATGGTTAATCAATCAACTACTAAGCCTGTCCTTCGAACTCGAGTACCCCCTGAATACGTCAGTAAAAAGCTTGTCGACTGTAGGAGACTTCATATTCATGAGCTATCTCTTACTCTTGTTATCGGTATGGGAAAGTATTTTCCAGCAGAGACATGAAAATCTGGATACAAAGCCACATTGAATTATGCAGCTGGCTGACTACTTCTTCAAGGCCTTATTTGCTGCTGCTTCTTAATCGTGCCTTTGTACTCTTATCTCCTCCAAGAACAGGCAACATTTCAGAATGCCTTTGGTCAGCTAATTTCTATTTGTTAGTCTAAAAGGGTTAATATAGCCAAGTATCCCATGGTGCTTTGCGTTTGTTTTCCAGCTAACAAGGCTAAATGGTACCTTTCAGATAGTTTTATACCGGTCGAATATTGAGGACCCCTTTATATCCCTTAAACCAAATTTTATCCTAACAATGGCTCAGTGGGTAATGGTAATGGCACTGTTCAGTGTAATCTTGAGCTGTACAGACCAGAAAGATCCCATGTTTGAATCCCAGTCTCTGCTGAGTTTGCTGACATCGCCTGGGGCAGCAGAAAGGATTGCTTCAGCACCTCTGGGCTAGAGAACTGGAAAATCATCCAGGGTCCCTGCTGCTGATCACTATCCACTCATGAAGAATGACTACTTGGGCAAGGTACAGGAGGGCTGCCATCCCATACACAATTGTGGTCCAGAATGAGTCCGTGCCTTTAGCAGAGAAAACTGGTGCAGTGTAGGGGCGGGGGGAAGCAGAGACTTTATAGCTGCATGCAAAACCATCTTGGTTTTTAAAGAGAAGCTTTTATGCTAAAAATGCATTTTTCAGTAGTTTTAATTGCAAACAAAGCCCACTGACAACTGTGGGCTGTTGCTGCTGCACTCAACGTTCCCGTTGAGCTGTGCGGCCACGCAACAGTCTGGAGTCCTGTGCAGGCCAGGCCGCTCACCGGCTTTTCAATGCAAGAAACCGCGCATGCGCAACAATGTGAATGGACCGCGCAGCCAATGAAAGGGACCACGCACCCAGGAAATAAAATTAGAGGGAACGTTGGCTGCACTGTGGAGTAATCCAGTTCTTAACAGTTCTTCTTTAACTTTCTGGTGCTTCCTGTGGTATGTTGTTGGTAGGACAACATAACTAGCAGCCTGTGCCGTTTTTGCACAGCACAATTAGCTCATTCGACTTGCCACAGAATAATACTTAAAACATAGATGTGAATAAGGCAGCCAGAATGCGATACATAAAGGAGAAGCAATTTTTATTTTGCTAGTTAAAATGTTGGTGTGTGTTGGATTTCTCTGCCAACAGCAGAAGGTATTGAACACTTACTGGAGGAGATTGTTTGTAAACTATTTAAAGGGGACTGTTTTAATGATTCTCGTACCTTTATCTTTTTCCCATCCTGACTTTCTTTTTATTCATCCCTTTCCTTTATTTAGTTTTACAAAGAATTTACAGCACCGAAAGAGGCCATTCGGCCCAACAGGTCTGTGCTGGTGACCTGTTCATATAGGGGTTTGGCTTTTCTGTTGAAACAATCAAATGTGTCTCTTTTCTCTGTGCCTAATTCAGTCTGTGTATTTCCCATAATGTATTTTAAATGAAACACACCAGTAAATAATTCCAATATTTTGCTAAATAATAAATATCTATTAAGTGTATCCCAAACACAGCAATGATATCATTCGAGGGGTGCGCACAATTTGCTGCGCTATTCTTGCTGTGGGAATTCTGAGGCAGCCATTTTGTAAATGGCCAGAATGCTGGGGCCCGAAACCTGGCTGATTTGGTGGTGCTGCCATTTTTTTTCATTCCTGTGTCCAACTTGGGGATATTTTTCTCATAGCTGAGTTGAATTGCCAATATTTTCTAATCTCCAGTGCGTACACTGACCAGCTAATTACACGCCCACTTTATCAGTAACCTTGAAATTGTTTGTTTTTCCCCTTTCAGTAAAGAATCCAATTGAAACTAGTGTTTTGCTGGCAGAGGCATCTCTTGCTCGAAAGCAGCGAAAGTGTCATGCAACTTTTATCCCACTAATGCTGAATGAAATGCCCCAGCTCAGTGACTTGGTGGGCTTGGATGCAGAGTTTGTCACACTGAATCAGGTACGTATGTTAAACAATTTGTCAAAGGCGGTCAGTTTTGCAAACTTACCTGGGGAAAGTGTCTTTCTTAAGTGCAAATAATCAAAATTTTATAATACTCCAATTTTACCTCAGATTTTCTCCTAACTTTATTTTTAATTGACCAGTTATCTGCCTTCCCTCATTTCCCTCTCCCAAGTCCAGAAGGTGAGATAGTGTGGGCAATGGATTTTTCCAGTAACTATTAGTGACACCAATTAACAATTGGTGAGTGACTGGCACGTATGGCTAAATCATGTGGTCTTTGTGGAAATGTATAGAATCATAGAAATTTACAGCACAAAAGGAGGCCATTTGGCCCATCATGTCTATGCTAGAAAAGTTTACAAGCCAGCCAGGAACTGGTTTGTTTTGAGGAGTACATAATGTTCCCTAGTGAAATTAAATCAGATTTTTAAAAAATGTTTTAAGATAATGAATTATTTGAATATTAAGAGACTCTTAATAAAGTTTTAAGTTTATTCATATTAATCAAAGTAGTGCAGAGATTAGGTGTATAATTGGGAGTGTGACTTTTTTTGGAAGAAAATTAAAAATACAATAATCTACTTCAAGTATGTAAATCTTTTGGTCATCTCTGAATCCAAAGTTGATGGCACTCTTTTATTTGCTGATGTCACGTGGTTGATTTTGCTGGTTTGTGATGTTTTACACTTCTTGTTGCTCACAGGAAGAGGCAGAGCTGCGCAGCGATGGAACAAAATCCACCATCAAACCCAGCCAAATGTCAGTGGCCAGAATCACGTGTGTGCGAGGTCAGGGACCGAATGAGGGTGTTCCCTTCATTGACGATTATATCTCCACACAGGAGCAGGTAATGTGATGAGCACTAGTGCTGCTGATCTTACAGTCTAATTTGGGTGACCTCTGTTTTGCAGTTGATATATACAAGTATATTGTTTAATATTACTAATGTAAATCATTACAGAGCACTCTACTTAATCTATTGTCAGACACTGTATTCGCCGTTCGTTCCTGGGTTTTAAGTCCACTGTGCTGGTATTAATTTCTCTTGGCTAAGCAGAGAGGCACCAAATCGAGATCAAGCATCTTGCCACAGCAGGAGTGGAAATCCTGACCGCTCAGTGTGGCACCAACATCGACCTGAGTCTGCAGTGTGTGGGGAGAAGAAAGCATCACTTCTGTTGATTAAATGTTATTTAGATTCGATCTGAAAATGATTTTGTGTGCTTATTCCACAAGTTTTGTCTTTTTGAAAAAACAATAGGTTGTGGACTACCTGACTCAGTATTCTGGAATCAAACCTGGGGACCTTGATGCCAAAATCTCATCCAAGCACCTAACCACCTTGAAGTCAACATACCTGAAACTGAGATTCCTCATTGATGTTGGAGTGAAGTTTGTGGGACACGGGCTGCAGAAGGACTTCAGAGTCATAAATCTTATGGTAGGTTTAAAAAGTTCACTTAAATAGAATAGAATCATAGAATAGTACAGCACAGAAGGAGGCCGTTCGGACCATCGAGTCTTTAGGATAAACCACCTGTAATGACATCCTGTACTTGTGGACATTGCCACCATCTCCCTTCCTCAACTCCTATTCCATCAAATCTTGCTGTGCTGGTAGCTGGCCTCCTGGTTGTCCTGGCCATCTTAATGGCACTGCCAAAGGGAGAAAACGGTGTTGAGAACAGAGGATCAGTGAGGAAATGTTCAATTTCACTTCGATACACCGTATTTTGTTATGGATACTTAATTAGGATAAGTCTGGATTTATTCTAGGGTGGGAGGAGCCCGAGAGGATGCTTTTTTTAAACACTAGAATCACAGCACAGAAACCGGCCACTCAGCCCATCAGTTCTGTTTTTCTCATTTGAAGAGAATTCCACATTTGAAGATTTTTTTTTTTCCCTAACCTTTTTAATTTTTGTGATGATAAGTTGGTGCTCCCTTGTTACTGTCTCGCCGACCTGTTCAACTATACAGTGAAGTTCGCTTGTACCTTTGCTACATGGCACACAGTGATTTTATATGTTCATAATAATGTGCAGTCTAACCAGAACAAAGGAACGCACTGATCCTTGATGGATTTTGTCTGATTTGCTGCATTATATCCACAAATGTTTTTTTTATAACTGCAGATGCTGGAAAGACAGCAGGTCTGCCAGCACCAAAAAGAAAAAAGGTACAAATATAAAAATAAGTGCTTACAAATGTTAATTTAATATCCCCAAAAGTGACAATAGGTTAGAGTCATATTTTCAGCAGCTTTTTTTTCCTTCTAAGGGAGACCCCCTCTGTGTCCCCTTAGTCTTTCCCATAAAGATCTGCAGCTACTGGGAGAGTGCAAACTGGTGATTTTTAGGGGGAGCCCAACTGACGTCAGTCCCAAATGTGGAAGTTAGATGGGTTTCAGTATGAGCTGCATTGTTTCTGACAGATGATGCACAATGGGACTCGTAATCTACCAAATCACTAAGTGACGTAACTTTGTTTTGTTACTGACCAGGTGGCATTTATTGCCCACTCCTAGTTGCCCTGAGGGCTTTAGGAGTCGACCACATGTGGAGTCACATGCAGGCCAGATTGGGTGGGGGTGGCAGCTTCCCTTCCCTAGAGGACATTAGTGGACCAGTTCAGTTTTTACAATAATCTGGCAGCTTTCATGCTCATTTTCTGGTGCTGACCCACAAATTGCCAGATTTATTGAATTCAGTTTCACAACTTGCCATGGTGGGATTTGAAATCATGACCTCTGGGTTACTAGTCCAGTACCAGAACCATTAGGCTACCTTAACTCCAAGACTGGAGTTATTTATGCTGTTTTTTGTTGATGAACCACCAAGTTCCATTGTTTCTCTCTTTGAGGGGTATTTTCTCCTCTCCCTGCCTCTCGCGAAGGTGCTGAAGTTCTGTAGGAGTTGCCATTTTTCATACGAGTGTCAGCCGTAAGTGTTGGCAACCTAATTGACTGGAGGGCAAATTGGAAAGTGAGGCTGATCTTGACTTGCACTTCCAGCAAGGATCATTGAATAATAGTTTGGAGCAGGGGTCCTGACTTTTACTCTACGGTAGCGCAGAGGTGCTGAGGATAACTGTAGTGCTCTTATTGCCATCCCAACTGCATTTGTCGAACTACCACACATTGCAGTGCATTTAACAACCGAGGTCTTGGGAGCGGGAACGCCTTTATAAGAAAAAATAGCGGCGAAAACAAAATTAAGCCAATTTTCCAAGTGAGCATTATCAGTGGGCGAGGTTCCCTGTTGCTAGCATCTACTTGGTAAATGAGCACTAATGGCTTTATTCCATGGGACTTAATATGGCAGGAGGCTGCTGTGTTCTCTGTGATAGAGTTCTGCCTGTGATGTCAGTTCAGTGTGATGCAGGCTGGCTGTGGTGCATGTTGTAGAGAATAGCAGCCAAATTTGCAGTAATATTGCAATAACCATAATCTTCAAAAAAAAACAACACTGGCGTAATCAAAGTTTAAAGAAACATAAGCAGTATAAATTTCTGGCCTGAGGGAAGACTGTTTAATAGGTTGCCATCACCGGGTTATACATGCGCCACCAGATCTATTGTGTGATTTCAGGAGTAGAAAAAGGCAAGTTTCAGAAATATTCCACCACCTCTGTTCAGTGTGGTGTAAATTGAATGCTGCTCCAGCCCAAGGAAATGTTCAGTGAGCTGGTTTTATAAATTTCAGTTTTAGTCTAATGTATTTCTCTCCCCATTTCCATCTTCAGATTCCAAAGGAGCAGGTGATAGACACTGTGTATTTGTTTCACATGCCTCGGAAGAGGATGATTTCGCTGCGTTTTCTTGCATGGTATTTTCTAGGTTTGTATTTGTTCTGGTTTAAGATTTTTAGCTTTTGTTAATGTCAGTCGATGTGCACCATTCCAAACGCCCCTGTAATCAGTTGCGGGTCATCACTTGCGGTGAATTACGTTGATGAGATTGCTGCCTGCATTGAGCTTGCTGAATTACGTGACATTAATTCTACCATTGCATGAAGCACACATGGAACCACCTGTAGGGGAAATGATACTCCCCAGTGTTTCAGTGAGATTACTGCCTGCTTTGTATTGGCTGAGCCCTGTTGACCTGGAAGGTCTCATCCCTGGTCTGTGTTGCGTTAGCTGACCTCACCTGGGGCACCACAATTGACCTTCGTGCACCTGGAATAGCATGGGGTGGTGGGGGGAAGCAGCCAGGGGTCCCACTCCTGATCACTATCCAGCATCCCATCCTGGAAAGTGCACATTGAGGGGAGGACATGATCAGGCTCAGCTGTGATGTTCTCCAGTCAAATAGCCTGCTGATGCACTCCATTTAGGCTCACATGAAAAATGACCACTTAGTTAATGGGAACTGGTGCCAGAGCCCAGCAAGGAGTCAGTGCCTGCAGGAGAGGAGGGGGAAAATTGGGCAAGAAAATATATATAGTGAGGAGCTGGCAATGAGGAAGTCCTGCTAAACCTTTATAAATCACTGGTTAGGTCTCAGCTGGAGTATTGTGTCCAATTCTGGGCGGCACACTTTAGAAAGGGTGTCAAGGCCTTGGAGAAGGTGCAGGGGAGATTGACCAGAATCTGGAGAGACTGATTGGCTTCTTGTACTGTTCCACTTCTCTGACAGAACTCAAAATTCAGGGTGAAACGCACGACAGTATCGAGGATGCTCGCACAGCGCTGCAGCTCTACCGCAAGTACCTGGAATTAACTAAGCATGGCATAGATGTGGATGAATTCCGGAAAATATTGAAAGGTCTATATGAGAAAGGCAGAAAGATGGACTGGAAAGTACCAGAGCCTGAAGGAGAGGTGCAGAACAGTCCAAAAAGTAAAGTACCGTTTTTATTTCCTTTTTTGGTGTGACAGCATTTTATTGCTTAAAGTTAAAATGTAAAATTTTATCCTCATCAAAAATTGCTGTATTGTACTGAACTTCACCCTTGGAAAATCAGACTGTTGGGGAACTCTGTGGACACTGGCATTCCCCTCCAGCCTAGATTGATGAGATGAAACCTCTGTCTGCTGGCTGTAACAATCCTACATGGTGAATTTGGTAGTCTGAATCCAGTTCCTGGTTGGCATGGGCCTACAGCACAAAACTGTCCTCAATTCAGCACGAATTGGCAATCTCACTGAGTCCACAAGACAGCTGGAGTAAGAAATGGAAAAATGTCTCACTGGTACGGTTGAGGGACTTATTCGGTGTCTAATCATGCTATACCAGACCCCAGAGTCTTACTATTCCTCTGCCACCAACCTACTCCACATCCTCCGTTCCACTATTGAGAGTTGCTCTTTCAGCTGTCATGCCCCAAATCCCTCTATCTTGCCATGTCCTCCTTAGCTTTCAAAAGCCCCCCATAAAACTCTTGTCTTTCACCACATCTTTGGCTCCTTCCAATAGCTCTCTTCCTGCTTTTCTGTGTTTTTTTCCTCTCCCTCTTGATTGGCATCCATTTTTTCCCTCCTTCGTAAAACCCTTCAAGATGTCTTTCTGTACTCCAGGGAAATGTAAGTTGTTAATGCTGACACTGGATGCTCAAAATGGAAAATATTCCCTTTCCCAGCACTAACATCCCTCCCCTTGAGCAAAAAAATTAAACTATCTGAACTTGATCTTAATTTGAACATCCATTTCATTCTATTTCAAACCTATTTTGTTTGAACTGTAAATGGGGCCAGTACAAAGATGTTTCCAAGCCCACACCCAACAGTTGAACTAAGCTGCAAAGAATTTCTGTAGTTGCTGACACATGCCTGGGTTCGTATTATCTGCTGAGATTACTCCAGCCATCTAGCACTGCCAGACTAAGTAACTGCTCTGAGCTAATTCCTTCAACAAGACCGAGATTAGAATCATACAGCACAGAAGGAGGCCATTCGGCCTATCGTGCCTGTGCCAGCTCTTTGAAAGAGCGATCCAATCAGTTAGTCCCTCACCCCTGCTGTTTCCCCATATTCCCTTCAAATACTTATCCTGTATTACTCATTTTTTTAAAAACACTGCATATTTATGTTTCAAGGATTATGATACTGAGATTTTCTCCTTTTAACCCTTACCTTTAAGTGTAATTCTGTGTTGTACAGTTTCAACAAAATGCTCATAGGTTATGACAAATACAAGCTGCACAATGGGCGATATGTAGGTTCTGAAGATAAGCCAAAAATATCAGCACATGACACTCTCAGGTTCCACACGTGATTCATTCCTAATTGAACAATCGTATCAAACTTGTATATAACTTTTATTTCATTGAAGAACTCTTTCTACCCATGACTCTTTTCTTCCCACCAACCGCCTTCAAGCTTGAAGCAAAACACTTTGCGATTGGATAATGTGCTGATTGAGGCATTTATTGCCCTGGCAGTAGTTCATACTGGCCATAATCCACTGGAGTCATCTTTCATATTTCCTGTTCTGTGTAGTTAGTAAAGGTTATTAACTGTAGAATGTTACATAAATTAAGAATATAGAGTTTTGAAGAAACTTTTTGATAGGTTATTTATAAACAATGCTATTTACCTTTGGTCATTGAGGCTCGTTGCAAGTATAAAGTGATGTGATAGGTTGTTATGTGATTAACAGCCAGCTTTACAGAGCTAATAGTTTGCACAATTGGTAGTTCTCTCGTTTAAGTCAGAAGGTTGTGGGTTTAAGCCCCGCTCCAGTTCCTCCAGTGTTCTCGCCAACATTCGTCCAATCGCAGATTACCTGGTTATTCGTCGTCTTTGTTGTTTATGGGACCTTGCGGTGCGCAAATCGGCTGCTGCATTTGCCTGCATAACAGTGACTGCACTTCAAAGGAAATCTATTGGCTGTGAAGCGCTTTGGGATGTGATGCTATGTGATGAAAAGATGCTATTCAAATGCAAGTTCGCTCGTTCTTTGGTTAAGCATCTGTTTGTTTTCAAAACTTAAAACTAATTTTTAAAAACCATCCTGTTTCCATTTCTGATGTATCCCCATGCCAGCACCGTATGCAGCTAAGAGGACTGGCTGCCTGGCCTATACCAACATTGCTGTGTAGCCACCCCACACAGGGGTGTAGGAATGCTTGGAGTGATTCCCTCACTTTCTGTCGGAAAGCAGCTGGCCTGTTCTCCGGGCCTCAAAGTTGTAACGTGATTCAGATCTGGAATGCGACGTGCAATGAATCACTGGTCAGTAGACATCTAGATCTGGCTTTGAATCCACCTTGGACTGATGGAATGAGAGTCTCCATTGTGATAGCTGCAGTGTGCTTGTAGGTGTGGGCCCACAGGACAGAACTAGCCATAGTTGGTACTAAATTACCAATCCTACCCAGAGAGAGACACCAATGGCTGGTATGAGCAATGGAAATATCACATTGGTGCATTTTTGGCGCAAATTAGAGGGAGCTCTACCCTGCATCTGACATTGGGTGTGCTTAATGCTGACCCTGGGTGGAAAAATGTTCCATTCCCCAGTACATATCTCACCTGATAAGCGCAAAACATTGGAATCCGCTTTACATGTTTCTCATTGCCCATAATGAGTTGATGGGGGTTAATCTCGATGGTTTTTTTAATGCAGATTCTACACCTTCAAGCTTCTCTCTTTTTCTTAAATTAGGCACCCAATTTTCCCACCTCTGATGGGTTTATAATGTGAAGAAACATGAATGAACTATCTAACCTAACGAGGAGCGAATCCTGCAGCATTTGAGGGGGAAAAAGTTTGTATTTTTAACAGATTCCAGAAGAAACCTGTTTCTAAATGGAGACTGCGTGGAGTGGTGCTTAAACTGTCGCAGTACTAAATTATACCACTGAAGAAAACTGATCTGACTGGACGAAGAATGGGGAGGAAAGTCAGATTGTTTGGGGAAAAAATGGAAACAGAGACGTGTTGTGATATAAAAACAGACAATGCTGAAACACTCAGCAGGTCAGGCAGCATCTGAGGAGAGAAACCGAGTTAACGTTTGCACTCGTCACTGCTGAGGACTGGCATTCCGCCAAGGCTCCCAGATCTCGAGGTTTCTCGGCAAACATTGTGCTTTTTTAAAAAATTCATGTTTTCCCTCTGTTTTCTTAAGCCTTTCCTTCACTTTCTTGCTCCCTCTCCTTTAAAAACGAATGCCCTCCTGGAGCTGTGCTCATAGGACAGAATAACTTCCCCGTGAAGATGAAGGCAGAATGTTTAATCCAAATAGCCCAGGCGTGGCTGGCAGACTTCGAAGTTTTGGCAGCTCTGAGATTGAGTAAAAATCTTTAAAACACCCCAGTGTTGGCCAAAATTTGCCTGTTGCAGGGAAAAAAATGGAAGAAAATACATGGGGTTCATAAACCCAGTGATGGTAACATTGTCACGCACTGCCATCAGATTGCACATGCATCTATTATTCAGTAAAATCATTGGTTTGCAAGAAATGGTAGCCTTCCCTGCTGTAGAGATCGTGTTTTAAATAGTCATGTTGAATAAGGTATTCCACGTTGATTTTAACAGTTCAACAAAATCTTTTAGATTGTTTTATAAAACAATCAGGATATGGGAATGATGTCATGATGGCACCCTCACCATGGTAACAGTCCACACTATTCCAAGATTGTATTTAAGGCCCCCCCTCCCCTCCCCTCCCAGATAGCCAGCAGGATGATGTAGGGTCTTCAGCCGCTACACTGCCGATGTTCCTGAACTTTCAGGGCTTTTAAAATTATAAATGTGGCCTTTTTGAGCTTACAAAGAATCTCCAAATGGCTAGCAATCTTTATTACAATATTTTACATATACCTGTACATGTGGTGCGAGACACTATCCATATTCGGCATTAAGTTACATATGTACTTGCATTGGAAGGAAAATCATTTGCACTTCCTATTACATAATTGGAAGCTCTTTTTAAAAGTTCAGTTGAAAAAGCTCTGGTCTACTGTTGTTTTCTGAAGATAATAAAACTTTATTTTTTAAAGAAACCCCTGGTCTGGTTCTTTACTTATTAAATTCTTCATTCAAGTCAGTTTTTCATAATTCTGCATCCTGCTGTAAGTAAAAACATTTACCGTGATTGAGCCAAGGCTGCACTTGCATACAAAAATCGAGGTTTGCAATTTGTTAGTTGATCCGTTTAGCCCAATTCATGTATCTATTGAAAATAAATAACTGGACTTTTCAACAAAAAAAAAGTGAATGCAGACAAGTGTGTACATAACCTGCTGTCAGTGTCTTGCATCAGGATTCTTATCATGAATGCAAACTACGTTTAAGAGCAGGAATTTGTGAAATATTTGACAAGATTATGGAATGGTGTGTAATAAACCTGAAAATTGTTAATAAGAACATAAGCATTAGGAGCAGGAGTGGGCCATTTGGCCCCTCGAGCCTGCTCTGCCATTCAGTAAGATCATGGCTGATCTGAACTTGGCTTCCACTCCACTTTTCTACCTGTTCCCCATAACCCTTGACTCCCCTTTAGTTCAACAATCTGTATATCTCCGCCTTGAATATATTCAGTGACTCAGCCTCCACAGCTCTCTCGGGTAGATAATTCCAAAGATTCACAACCCTCTGAGAAAAGAAATTCCTCCTCCTCTCCGTCTTAAATGGGCGACCCCTTATTCTGAAACTATGACCCCTCGTTCTAGATTCCCCCACGAGGGGATCTCAGCATCTACCCTGTCAAGCCCCTCAGAATCTTATGTTTCAATAAGATCACACCTCATTCTTCTAAACTCCAATGAGTATAGGCCCAGCCTTTCCTCATAAGACAACCCCTTCATCCCAGGAATCAACCTAGTGAATCATCTCTGAACTGCCTCCAATGCAAGGATATCCCTCCTTAAAAAAGGAGACCAAAACTGTACGCAGTACTCTAGGTGTGGTCTCACCAATGCCCTGTACAGTCTTAGCAAGACTTCCCTCAAAACATTGGCACTGTAAATATGTATAGGATTTGATGTAAACGTAAGTATCTTAAAGCAGACATACTCCTTTTAACTGCGAGGCTCCTGTGTCAACACAAACTTTGTAAATCAAAAAGTGCAAAAATAACCAGTAAATGTACAAGTATTGATAATTTAGGCAACCCATACTTCCACACTTCACTGGATTGGGGAGGTGCCAGGTGGGAGCCAGCCACATCTGTAGGAAGAAAACAAAGTAAAATTTGCTCTTGCATACCGAGTAATGTTTACAGAGAGGTATTGGAGTAAGCCTGGAATCTGGTGATTATGTGCACCCTTTTGGTAATGAGGAATACTGCATGGAGAACAGAAAGTCAGCCCAAAATGGCAGTGGGGAAGAATTGAGTTCCAAGGTTTAAGAATTAATTTACTGCATGACCTGGAACTGAGAAATAATATGGGCGCTGGTGCCAGTCTGTCTGTAGCGAGGCCTGTGGAAATGTGAAGTTATGATTTTAGCATTGTTATTGAATTAGTTTTGAATGTTGTGTTTGAGATGTGATAATGAACCAGATGCCACGAAGTCTGTAACAAAAAGGTTAAGGTTTTATGTGACTGTTGAAATTCAAACCCTTTTGTGTTCCCTCCAATTTTCCCCTCATTCATTTTAATGGACAGAAAAATTGCTGGCTGGTGAGCACAGTGGAAAACACTAGCGACTGATTCTTGGTGGCCCTCTGCTATCTTACCCAAGTGGCCATTCTTCGGGTGAGTGTAGGCAGGGAATGTTAGCAGGCTATTCAACTTTTTGTTTTAATTCTTGGAATGTGGGCGACACTGGTAAGGCCGACATTTAATGCCCATCCCTCATTGCCCTCAGAAGGTGGTGGTGGGTCTTCTTGAACCACTGCAGTCAGTGTGGTGATGTTGCTCCCACAATGGTGCTAGATAGGGAATTCCAAGATATTGACCCAGTGATGACTTTAAAACAGAAACTTACTTCTTACACCGTGAAACATGCTGCAGTTTCAAAGTGGGCTAATTTCACTGCTGGCCGGCATAATCTTAAATCTAGAACTTTTCTGAAGTTCACCCGACACGCTCGCCCGGGAAACTCTCCTTCAGAAAAGCATGCTTCCCGCAGAAATACAATCCAAATCCCATTGAAGTTGAAAGGGATGCAATCCAATTCCTACGTGCTGCATCTCCTTTATCAATATTATTAAAATGTATAGCCAGTTTTTGACAAAGGCATATGATGCTGTGATAAAATGTGAAATCTGCAGCCATTTAACCTAATTAGCACATTAGACTTCATATGTTTTCCCTAACAACTTGCACCTTGTGAAGGCTATCGCAGCCATCATGTCTGGTTTCTGAGCTCACGGTTCTTCCTTTGAGGGAATACCCGGAGAGTCCCAGGCTCATTAACCCTCACATGCTGTTTCCAGCAATAAAGACCAAGTTAAAAATTCAACACTGACCAAAAAAAACTTTTGTCGCAGCTGTATGCAATTTTCAGATGGACTTTGGGTTTTTAAGAGTTAAAGCGGTGATGAGGGGAGAAAGTAGTGTTTGGCACATCGGCTGAAATTGATCTCTTTAGAGGTAGCTTTGACCATGGTATTTGGAAGTGCTGCCTGAATTCCATTGTGTTTCAGCATGTCTATTCAAACACGTGGAAAATGCCAACGGTGCCTTTGTTCTTAAAATAGCCTGATGGACAGTAAGAGTAGCAAAACTCCTGATTGTCAGTTTACAAAAAGCAGTACCTGGTTTTGCATATACAGCAACCATTGCTCAGTCTGGAGGCTTTTTCACTGCTTGGAGTATGAAACCTTCCCGTCCCACTTTCAGCATTTTAGGTGTGGTTCTTTCCAGAGTATCGCTGTTATTCTTCCCTTGCATTTAGTTACTGGAGTTAGAGGGGGGGGGGGGGGGGGAAATTGGTACTATTGATTTTAGAATTGTATGATAAATTAGAATTTACCCCAAATCATTATGAATTGTTCAGATAAGTCGGTGCTTTTAATTCCCAAATTTCCTTAACCATGTTGTATGGAGTCTCTCCTTCAGCTGTAGCAGTCTTATTTAAAAATAAAATCCAGGGATTTACAGTATTATAAAACTTTTTTTTGCCTTTGAGATCAAAATTATTACAGAAGTCCACCATAAACCAATTTTGTCTGCTTCTAAGGCCCATGTGTGAAATATTATCAAAACCAATAATTGGCCCCACAAAATAGTTTTCCATAGTAACAGAATGACCATTGATGTCTTAATGTGACCCAATATGTAACATCATGCAGTAAATATTTAACCTATGCTGAGGCGAGACCGTCTGCGAGCTCATTGAAACTATCAGTTCAGAATCCTGGAAAATGCACAACCCAATTGTGTTTCTGAAAATCCAGCTAAGGAACACCCCAGACTAGGAGTGGCAAAAATCCCAGAGTCTAGTTACTCCAGTGGTCCCCCTCTCCCTCCACTGCAACCTATCTTGTATCTCTATTTTAATACTACAAGGCTGCTCTTCTCTTGTTCCTCTTCGATTACAAATATGTTCTACACGGACATCCTGTTCCCCACTTCCTCACTGTTGAAAAGACAACTTTGTTGCATTCTCTCTCTTTTTTCTGTCCCAGGGCCTCCCGCACTATGGAACTTATCATCTTCAGGCTTCCTTCCCTCCTACAATCTTGAGGCTTATGAAACCTGAACTTGGTGTCTCCTAATTTACTTTCCTTTCTCTATTTTCAACCTTGGTGTCTTAAAGTATGGACTTGAGCCTTCATTTGGCTTCAATTTAAACCACTTGGAGCCTACATAAAAAAAGTGAAAATTAAAAGGCACTAGTAATGAAGACAGTAGTTATTGGCAGTTTATTATACATCAAATCTTTAAATTTCATGAAAAATGGTAGTACAGCATATAAATCGGTTTTGCTACATTATCTAAAACAGTTTCTAAAAAGTCAGTTTAACATCAAACAATCAACAAATCCAGATTTTTTTGGGGTGTGTTACTGGAACTCTTGGAACTCTGTTCCAGAGTTTTGCCATAGCTATTGTGTGACAACACCATGCAGAAATGTCATTTTAACCACTGACTTGAAGGTACAAAGATTGGATTATTGAGAATTAATATACACCCATCCCATAAAATAAAGCAGAGACACAGCAATTGACCTCGCTGCCCATGGGTTAGGAGAAAAAAGAAACTAGCTGGGATCCAACTCCTGATCACTTTAGTGTTTCCCTGCTTGAATGTGTGTGTGTCTCTATATAGTACACACACACACACACACACACACAGAGCATATAATACCTCTGCCTTGATCTCATGGTCAAATAAACAGCCAACACTCAATCTAGTCTCACCCACACATGAAGAATGGCCACTTGGGCACAGTACCAGAGGGCTCCTAGAACCACACCCCAGGGGTCAATGCCTTTGAGGGATGGGGAGAAAATTGGAAACCAAAATATATATATTTTTTAAGTAAGTGAATTCATGGCATATGCATACAGTCATTGCATTGTTGGTATATGGGCGTGTCCTTAAACTAATTTGCCCAAGTATTTTAATGCTACAGTGTAGATGCTTCCCCTGGCTGGAGAGTCTAGAACCAGGGGTCACAGTCTCAGAATAAGGGGTCGGCCATTGAGGACTGAGATGAGAAATTTCTTCACTCCGAGCGTGGTGAATCTTTGGCATTCTCTACCCCAGAGAGCTGTGGAGGCTCAGTCGTTGAGTATATTCAAGACAGCGATGATAGATTTTTGAATATTAAGCAGATATGGGGATAGTGTAGGAAGGTGGAGATGAGGTAGAAGATCAGCCATGATCTCGTTGGATGGCCTACTCCTCCTATTTCTTATGTTCTTATGCTTTGACAGACCTGCAGGTAAGAGGCCAAAGGGAGCATTTTTGATTGGCTGGAATGAGTAAAGCCAGCAGTGGCCAGATTTTCACACTACTACAGAACTTTTCATTGTTTTTCAAAGCAGCAACAGAACAATCATATATAATAAATAATTAACTATTTAAAAATAGCAAGACACTCATTACAGTTACTGTACAATAACTGCTTTCCCTTGTCCAAGAGGTTTTTTTATGATGATGGATCAAGGAAACAGTGCACACCTGATTTACTGTGTCATGTTTGTGTGCTCCAAATCAATTTTGTATATCAAATCTTTTATTTTTAAGAAACAAAATGGGGTAGGGATAGTACAACAAGATTTCTTTTTTTTAAAAAGGCACTTAAAATTTGTGACATTGAGTTTAGTGTGAAGTAAAATGCCACCCTAGGTGCCTACAGTTAAACCAAGAGTGCATTAATAATGGCCTCTAAATGCCGGCGGGATCTGTAAGCTACAAGGCCACCTGTGTTGGCCCATTTCTCTGTTTCTTTTGCCCCTTCATCGGGCTTTTTGTACTGGAGCTCTGGAAAGCCTGCAGAGCCTCCACCCTTTGGCTCAGTCAGAGCTTTGGCGAGGTTGACAATCCCCCCTCCTAAGGATTTCAAGATGGCATGAGGGGCACAGGTATCCCATTTAAATGTAGTGTCTTCTGTGAAGACATAGGCATCTGCTAAACCAAGGATAGTGCACAAGCCCTTGTACCCTGCCCCAGAAGCATAGTACATTCTTTCACCACAGAGAGGAGCTAATGCTTTCTTTATGTCTTCCTTCTCACTTGAACTCATGACAATTGAGAGTTGGTTGTGGTGTGCAGGAATCTGCTTTGGTACAGAGTGGATATTGATGTCCTGGTAGGAAATACCCCAGTAATATTTCCCTCGCCATCTGCAAAAAATAAACCCGCATTAGAGGAATAATTTTACACATTAACATACCTAATGAGAGCTACTTGCTTTAAGAGATGGCCTCATCACCCCATGGATCTTGCTTCCATCAAATAGCCTTGAACTTGCTTTGAGTGTCAGCTAATTGTGATCTGGAGATGGATTGAAGCAGTCCGATGGTCTTCTACAACATGGAAAATGAGAAGAGTATTCTACATGTTGAAAACTTTCCAATCTAATAGATCAAGTAGCTACACTAAAAGAAAGGGACAGGTGTCCTTAGTTGGTGCTGGTTTTGATATGTTCATCTCAACACCTCTTTGTACAGAGTGCAGTATTTAGATTGGACTCTTACTAATCAAAATACTATTCTATTGGCCATGCCCATGTGGTATAGCTGGCACCCTTTGGATGCAAATACTGAAAACCAATGTACCTTAAATTGGGGTCCACTTCATTAAATGGTACGTTAATGACTCCCATGATTGGCTGCCCTGAGTTTCTGTCAAAGACTCCGATAAGTACAGCAGCAGATTTCAGACCATATGTGTGGATGCCATCTTTGAATTTCTCTTCAAGTTGCCCTTTGATGTACTGATTGGTTGAATCTGTAAACGGAAACATTGCCGTTTAAAAAAAAAAAAAATAAAATAATAAAAAAAATTTTAAAAAATCCTTCAGCAGAAACCAAGTATAATTAACTAGTACATTTCTTTTTTGTATTTAAAAAAAAGTGATGTTCCAGCAGTCCAACTTCATACAGTTCTTCGAACTATGCAGTCCCAGTAAATCTCAGCCAGTTGTACTTTTTTCTTGCTTTTACTTTCTCCCATTAAAATCCCAACTAGGAGATTGGAGTTCCCACAGCACTCAAGATAGATTTTTACTTGACCTTCCTCCAGAGGATGTGTTTTCCAGTCACAATAGGTCACCTGGAGGAGGGAAGAGGAGTGAAAGAGTCTCTTTCTGCACTGCTTGAGTGGGCGCCTTCAAGACGATCAACTTCTTGATTTATCTCCTGCTACTCTTATCCAATCTTGGTGCTGTCCTTCACTATGGGCCTGAGGTCTTCCTCTGAACTTCTCAAGTTATAAAACAGAATGGGAGTGCTGTATTGACAGTGGTCATGGAGATTCCACAAAATCAAAGACCTCCCCTTCTGAAACCATGAATGCATAGGGTGGGAGATTTTTTTTTGTAAAATGGTTAAAAGGCTTCACTTACCAATAGGATCGACCCATATCCCTATAGTGTCAATAGGGATGTCTATAGTTTGTTTTTGTAAGTCTGGACCATCAATGTGGACATCTTCATGGATACACTTGGCCAGAAGGCCAGCAGCTTTCAGATTCCCATCTAGCACTTTACTCAGCAATTCTGCGGTCCCTTGCTCTGTTTCGCAGACTCTCACAGTAATGGTTTCGCCTGTAATGGTTTCAAGAGAACAGATATGATTTTTGCTGGGTTGTAGTTCAGAGTTGTCCGAAGAATACAAGTGGTGATCTCAATTCAAAGAGATCGGAACAGTCCAGGTGTTTTTTAGTTGGCAATAAAACAAAAGGGAAATACACAAGTTCTATAACATCAAGATTGTGTACTTGTGATCTGATAGTTGTAGAGTCACTGCAGTGAAACTAGTTTTCTTCTTGGAGAGGGCCTGCAAGCATTCCTGAGATTCACCCTGTAATAATGAATTACCCAGTTTTGCCAATTAGGATTTAAAAAATTAACTGCAAGTATCAAATTCATATAGTTAGGGTCACTGATTTATTATGATGTTGTTGAGCCAGATTGCTGGAATGAAGTTGGAGCTAAATGACATCCCTATTGACACCATAGGGATATGGGTTGATCCTATTTGGTAAGTGAAGCCTTTTAACCATTTTACAAAAAAAAAATCTCCCCACCCTATATTAGCCCTATGCATTCATGGTTTCAGAAGGCAAGGTCATTATTACACTGGACCTTCTGACATTTGGTCCAGACCTCCACGTCCGCCAGCTCCCAAAGCAGAAACCCGTTGTTTCCTCCATACGGAGGCGCTTCATTATTACAGGGTGAATAGATGCAGCCGATTATGGTTGTGAAATTTATGAACCAACTAGTTCAGGAAATTCCACAAATCCTACGAGCTACTGTTTGGCAACATCTGATTAACAGTTTGTCGCCATCATATCAACCGATCCGAGATACTAGTGAGACTGTTCTTTTAGAATTTGTTGCAAAATGCCAGTTTTGCAGATTAGATGCTGAATAATTCACCCCCTGCAATCACATCGCATTGCCCAGCAAATTAGTCGTTAAAGGGAAAAGCAGTCAACAGCAGATTTGTTGCAACACGACTTCATGTAAACGGCGCCATGACTCAGCAAGACTGTGAATTATGGCGAAGTAAACTGCCATTGAAGTTACCAACTGCAGTTTAAACACATATAGCCCAGAAATTACATTGCAGCGTTGTACAAATTAATTAAGCCATTTATATGCCAATACCATGCCTTGCGATTTCTTTTTAAAGCTTTTAACAGCAGTATTCCAATATTTTCACACTTCAATTACACCATGCTGACGTGGTCCATTTAACCGTTAAAGTTGTCAGTGCTCCAGTTAATTTTCTAACTACATGGCGTTCTTGTGTACCCTGCAAAACTAAGGTTGAAAGTTTACGGGTGCTTCCCGGATGGCTCTAATGAGTAAATGCACTGCCTGGTGTGGTACAGAGCCATACAGATTGGAAAGGTCCCAGGTGCAGACTGTGGTTTGGGTCGAGTTACCCTGGTGTTATTTGGGGCAGGGGGTGGCGCTACCATTGGCTTCTTCCCATGATGGGATAGGAAATGAGCCAGGGTTACATACGACATGACAGTCCAGCGAGTCTGTCCCAAACAGCAATGACACAGCTAAACATTGTGATCTCCAGTGTCCCCTCCCACCGGGAGTCATGTAATTTTCTGGAAACCGATTTTAAAACTCTATGCCAATTCAGGAGGAACAAAATCTGGAAAATTCCTCTCTCTCTCGTGATCTAATGTGTCCAGGAGATCACAGTGACCATGAGGTTCTGGTCTTTGTCCCATGTTGGAAAGTGTTTGTAATGTTCCTGTGGTCCTGCCTGGGCTCATGCATGAAGAATGGCCATTTGTGGGAGGTCCAGGAGCACTTGTTACCATCAGCAGAACTGTACCCCATCGAAACAAGTCAGGATCTTCGGAAGAGGAGGGGAGAAAGTGTACAAAATGACCGGACAAGCAATGTATGCATTTCACCATCAACATCGCTTTCAAAGTCAAAAATGATGATTGATATCAACAGCCCTTCATTTTGTTCTATCCATTTCTGTGAACTTTGTGAGGTTTTCATCAAAAACAATAAGGAATGCCATAGGGGTACCAGCATAAAGGAGTTACTGAGCCTGTCAGTGTGAGGGAGCTGAATTAACGCCAGTGGATACAATCATTCGCCTAAAGCTGATTCAGCATCAACTGTGTATGTTACTTCAGCTCCCTCGCACTTGAAAATTTGACTGCACTCTACGTAATTGTGGAATAACTGATAAGAAGCATCTTGTAACGTACCCAAACCATTTTCAAACTTATTGGATTCTTCTCCAGCGATGTGAGGTGCAAGTTCTGGAAACTGATTTGACAGAAAGATAATAACTAAAGTATCTGGAAGTTATGGGGGATAATTTAATCACACAATTAATAAAAGCACAAGATAGCCAAGCAATTAGCAGCCAGAATATCAGATTTTAAAAACCAATCATTTACTGTAATAAGTTTGTATAAGACATCAACCCACTTTCTCTCCAGGCCAGCCCCTAACTGAAGCAGAGGAACAGTGGTGGGCAAAATGGAAGCTCGGTTCTCCCACTCCTCCTCTTCCCTCCAATTAAAACTGAGTCGCACGTGAACTCATTCCAAGCATTATCAATGTTTTATTCATTTTTTCTTTTGGTATTTAAAAGTTAGATTTGTTTTTTTTTTTTTTAAATAAATTGCTAAAAGAGACTATGCTGTTATTTACAGAGTCCAAAAAATCTCAGCAACATTTGTCGTGTTGGATAGGCCACTGGGACAGTGTATAATACAGCAGGCACATTCCCTGATCAAGTGTGATGTTTTTCCAATGGTTGAAATAAATTTATGAATGCCTTTGTTACTTATAGGACATTTTTACTCTAAGCATCACACATTGTAATTTTAACAGCTTTAAAGTACATTATTTAAATGATCTTTAAACAGCAAATGACAGCACCATCTTTACAAACAGAACTTGTTCTGAAAGGTTTGTGATAATGACACAGACCCTTTCCCTTCCACCTCTCTCCAATCCATTTTTGGAGCAACTTTCTTGCTCATTAAGATGAGGGGTCAGAATATGGTCAGCTGACTCTCAACAGTGGGAACGGAACATTCTTCAGCTGCCAGCTTAGGATTCTAACTCGAGTCAGGTAAGTTACGAGTCAGGTACAATGTAATGCTTCCATCGCATCACTCAGGGATGTGCCTCGACCCTTGAAGAGCTCTCCATAGTGGCCAAACATGATGGTTCCATTTCTAACACTGCACCTGAGCAAGACTGCTAAATGAGTGCAGAATTAGAGTGCAGTTTTGTACTATGAACTCATGTGACTTGGGAACTTCATTGCGATTGCTGATTACAGAAAGGGGCTCTCTATTTGAACCCAGACACATGGTTCGAGTGCAGCATTTCACCCAGCCTGCCTTTCTGGTACACAGTACCTTTTCCGTAATGTCATTCTTAATCACTTCTTGAATGATGACATCTGCCAGAGTCTTGAAGTCTTGTAAAAACTTCTTATTTTTATCTGGTCCTTTCTTCTCTTCGATCAGAAGCTGGAACAGCGCTTCCTCTCGTTTACAAGCTCGAGCAATATTTGCAGATTTCTCAGAAGCACAGATCAAGGCGGTTAGGATACTGGCCATAGCTGCAATGTGGTAACCTTTTAAGCACTGCTTAAAAAAACAGAAATGTTAAGGCAGGTGATGCTGACTACTTAGGTTCCTATTGTCTAAAAGGAGCCATATGCTATAATTCTGGCCTAACTAATAAGGCTTTCTAAACTAAAGGAAATAAATACATCACAGGATATCATAGCTGTGTGGACACCCGATTCCAAATATAGCAGTCCTGGCAAAATTAGGGGAAAAAGTTTTCAAATATCTCTTTTAAAATATAAAATTTGATAGCCAGACCTTACCTGCGCAAATAATTAAAATGGTTATACATAAAGCATTAACCGACTCCAGCGACCTAACTCAAACTGTCAGATTCAAAGGTCGTGCTAATGTTTAGTCGTCACTTGCTCCTTTCTGACGGATGTTCCACACACAACTGGCAGTCCCGAGCAGCCTTGCCTTTATCACTGGCTGGAAGTGCAACAGTAGGCCAATTCTCATGGTCAGAGGACCAATCGTCAGTTGCAAAGCTCAAGAGCTAACTAATAGAGGATCTGTTTTCTGAGATTCTTAAAAAGCACATTCTTTCTGAAAGAGTTTCCCACGTGATAAACCCTTTGGTCAATGAAAATGGAGCAAACTGGAGTCAGCAAAGGACTTGTAATTCTCTCCCCCTCTAACCAGGCTGGAGCTGCTGATATTTTGATTCAGTACCAGATTGTCCTGGCTCAGACAGCATGTAATATGTAGGAAAAAATGTATACATGAGGTTTGCTCCCAGCTGCCACTGATCAGCAGATTTAAGGAAAGACTTGTATTTATAAAGCAACTGATCACATCTCTCAGAAACATCTCAAAGCACTTCAGATACAGTGCCTGACTTTGAAGTGAGGCGACTGTTATGTAGGGACAGGCAGCAGCCATTTTGCGTACAGCATGATCACACAAGCAGCAATGAGGTAAATGATTAATTAATTTGATTTTTTGGAGGTGATCTTGGTTGGGGGAGGAACATTGGCCAGAACACTGGAAAAACTCCCTGCGATGGAGCACAAAAATCGAGTGAGAAACACAGCCCCCCCCCCCGCGGGTTAGTCAACAACTGAAAGACAAAGTTCGATGTCACTCTTCATGCTATTGGTGAAGTTGGTTAAGTGTTGTGGTTTCAGTTCACCAACATCTGGCGTACTGCAGGCTCAGTGTGATTGGCTTGCGTCTGATAAGAGTCCTACATGGAGAAATTTAAACAGAGATTACAAATATATAAAACTCAAGTGCTGCCGGAGGGAGCAAGATTGGGCACAGGGTGCCAGTGATGATCATGTACTGTACACTCCGCAATGATATTCCTCAAATAACTGCCACACCAGTAATGTGCCCTGACCAGAAGCCACTGCAGGAATTCCTGCACAACCAACCACAGGAAAAGTGCCTCCACTGGAAGATTTTCCAGCATGGTTTTTAATTTTTCCCCTCAAATGCTACCATAGGATTTTCCAAGTTGAAACAGTAGAAGGTACAGAGTATTCCTTCTTCTACACCATAATGGGACAAAATTACTAACATACTTTAAAGTGCCAATTTTTTTTAAAGCAGGTTTTGATCTTGGGAAAACATGCATTGCAATTAAACAAGGATTTCTGAGTGATTATGGGGTAGTCCGATACATTTAATCTATAAAGCACTGTTACACTAAACATCAATTATCCCTGACTCATATTCTAATCTATCCATCTTCTAGGCAGAATTAAGGTCTTGTGTCATACTTCTCTGTATTTTTGTAGTCAGACATCTGTACTTTGGAGTTTACCGGTGTTACCTCATTAGGGATTTCAGGTAAAATTACATTTAACAAACAGGGTTAGCTACAGGAATGCCCCTTACTGTGCTGCATTTCATAGAATCATATAGCAAAGAAGGAGGCCATTTGACCCACTGTGTCTGTGCCAACAAGCATATATTATGTCTCAGAATTGCAGATTTTATAGGCATAACCCACTATTCCTCTCTAACCAGACTGCATCAACTTCTTCATTTTAAAAACTTCATTCACAACCCCTCTAAGTCTGCACTTATCTGAAGTAAATAAGCCGGATTCTTGGAACCTGTCTACATAACTACTAAAGTTCAGTATCATCCAGGTAACCCTCTCCAAAGCCTCTGTATCCTTCACCATATTCGGGAACCAAATGCCTGTGAAACGTTCTTTAGAAACCATATTTCCTGGTAAAAGCAGCAAGAGTGTCATTTTGGGCCCACTGAAATGTTCTAGGAGCCTCACCTTACCCAGGTCTAAAACTTGACAGTAGGTTGGGGTTTGCAGGTTTTATTTTCAATGCAGGGAATCGAAAACTGGCTTTCAGATAAAAAACTTGCTACCCCCAAAAAAGTGAACTGTCTGCCCGAACACTAAATAGGCGATCATAATACATAAACATCTCCTTTCTGATTCGATCAGACCCAAACTAAATGAAGCCCAATAAATGCGGTTGAGTGGAAAATGTATTAAATCCGGATTCACTAGGATGCCACTGATGGGCGCCACAGCCAACACAAGCAGCTGGCTGTGAAGGGCCTTTGTGCATCTCCAAGATGCAAGCTTGGAAAAAGAAATACCAGAGGTGTTATGATGGCATGCGAGAGGAAAAGCTTCACAATAACATTTATTCCAACACATACAGTGTGGTTCTCCAAAACAACATTACAACATGCTAAAGTACACAGAAAGATCTCAACATAAAAATATTACAGTCCAAGCACTCCACTGTATTCTAGAGCGTGGTTCTCAAACAGGCCGATCTATTGAACGGTCACATAATCTGAATGTTACACAGGGAGACATCATGTCAGCTTGGCTCAGTTGGTATCACTCTTCTTCTATGTCAGAAGATTGTGGGTTCAATCTGCCACAGAACGTGGGCACAGAATCTGGATTGACACTTCAGTAGAGTGCTGCTTTATCAGAGGCATTGCCTTTCCAATGAGAAGTTAAACCAAGGCTCCATCTCTCTGTTCAGCTGGACTTTAAAGATTCCCCGGCACTATTTGAAGAAGAACAGGAGTTTGCCCAGTGCCCTGGCCAATGTTCCAGCTTCACCCAACATCTCCCAAAACAAACAGATTAACTGATCATCTATTTTATTGGTGTTTATGGGATGTTGCTGGTGCAGAATTGGTTGCTATATTCCCCAACATAATAAGCCATGCACTCCAAAACAACTGTGTAAAGTGCATTCAGCTTACTCGAAAATGTGATGAGGAACTGTATAAATCCAAGTAATATTATACAGGAAGTTATCTTGATGTGGAGATGCCGGTGTTGGACTGGGGTGGACAAATGTAGGAAGTCACACAACACCAGGTTATAGTCCAACAGCTTTATTTGAAATCACAAGCTTTCGGAGCTTCACCTGACGAAGGAGCAGCGCTCCGAAAGCTTGTGATTTCAAATAAAGCTGTTGGACTATAACCTGGTGTTGTGTGACTTCCTACAGGAAGTTATCTGTTCACTATCAGTTTGCATTCAGCCACTTCTCTAGTGATTGCCATCTAATTTGGATTACATGAGCCAGCCCCTGGCATTTATGCTGTTAAATCAATTTCCTGGAGGGCAGCGGCAAACCTGTAGACCCAGGGAAAAACTGCGTTAGAAATCTGGCACCGGTGTACGGAAACCCGATTTAACAACATAAACATGGAGAGCCAGCTCATGGTGCTGGGCTCACAGAATCTAAACAACCAATATAAAAGCTTATAGTGCTCTTTTGAAGCACGTTCTATGCTTTAAAACTGCTCGATTGGGACAGCCGAGGAATAAGCATTCTCCACAAAGCTTTACCTGATGTGGGACTGCAAATGTAGGCTGTAGGCAGTGCTCTCCATTCATAATGGCCCACATTGTCTCAAACACTTTGACCCCCTCCCAACACCACTGTGAGTTTACTTCTCAGTGGAGCTCCTTCCTGTTTGGGACATCAAAACATGGCTTATGATCCTGGTCACTTCAACAGTCATGAAAAGCTGCTCCTGATATTTGAGCAGCCTTTTATTGCTCAATCACCTGGCTTCTGATAGAAAGAACCTCGCTAGTGAAATTGTTGCGTGAAAAAAAACATTTTTCCTTATAAAACACTAACTGTATTGTAACTTTAAAAAAAAAAAAATTCTCGGGATATGGGCGTCACTGGCAAGACTGGCATTTATTGCCCATCACTACTTGCCCTGACTGAGTGGCTTGCTAAATCACTTCAGAGGGCAGTTAAGAGTTAATCAAATTGGTATGTGACTTGGAGTTACATATAGGCCAGATGATTAGTCCAGGCCTCTAGATTATTAGTCCAGTAACATAACAACTACACTATTGTTACTGTGTCCGCTGATACAAGTGTACCAATGTTACAATACATGAGCTGAAAACTTGCACCAGTTGGCCCAGAGAGACAAGAATGTCCCTGAGACTGTCAGTCTAAGGGTTAAAGCTTGATAAACAAACACCTGACTGATCTCTGGCAAATTATTTACACTTATCTTCCTTTGCAACATTTATGATTATGTCACAGTACAGTGGAATGCACCTCCCTTTTATCTGACTGCCTTACATTATCTGATGCATTTAGGTTTGTCTGCTCCTGTGCAGAGTTGGGTGTGGTCTCCGCCAGTAGGCGAAGACATTCCACGTCTCTCAGTGTTTCCTGTTTGTGAAGCAAGTCTTAGAATCATAGAATTTTAAAGTGCTTAAGGAGGCCATTTGACCCCTCATGTTGTGCTGGCTCTCAAAGAGCAATCCATTTCATCCCATTCCCCTGCCTTCTTCCCATAATCTTTAAAAATTTTATTTTTAAAATATCCACTTCCCTTTTAAAATCTAGTATGAGTTCAGTTTCCCCCACTGTTTCTGGTAGTGCATTTCAAATCGGAACAACCCCGTGTAAAAGAAAATTCTCCTCATACTCTCACCTGAGTCAGAAGGTTGTGGGTTCAAGTCCCACTTCAGAGACTTGAGTACAAAATCCAGGCTGACACTCCAGTGCAGTACTGAGGGAGTGCTGCACTGTCGGAGGGGCAGTGCTGAGGGAGTGCTGCACTGTCAGAGGTGCCGTCTTTCAGATGAGACGTTAAACCGAGGCCCCGTCTGCTCTCTCAGGTGGATGTAAAAGATCCCACGGCACTATTTTGAAGAAGAGCAGGGGAGTTCACCCCAGTGTCCTGGCCAATATTTATCCCTCAATCAACATCACTAAAAACAGATTATCCAGTCATTATCACATTGCTGTTTGTGGGAGCTTGCTGTGCGCAAATTAGCTGCTGCATTTCCTACATTACAACTACACTTCAAAAGTACATCATTGGCTGTAAAACACGGAGACATCCTGAGGTCGTGAAAGGTGTTCTTAAAGAACCCATATCTTTCTAGGCGACTATATTTTATCCTGTGTTATAGCCTCTCGAAGCTTACCCAACACCAGTGTTGGGATGATTGGTGTGCAGTAAACTGGTTTATCCCTTTTTTGCACAGATGTATTATTTTAGTAACTCTCCAGTCTTCTGGCACAACTTCCATATCCAAGCATGTTTAGAAAGATTGTGGTCAGTGTAATGATATCAGCAAATAGTGATGGTATTTGCCTGTTTGATTATTTATGCCTTACCAGCATATTTGCCTGATTGATTATTTATGCCTGACCAGCAGAGGGCATGTGAGAGACAAGCAGTTTAGTTTTAGTTTCGTTTTAGATGGATCTCTAAGATGGTGTCTCC
Organism: Somniosus microcephalus; assembly: GCF_052327205.1. Lineage (NCBI taxonomy): Eukaryota > Metazoa > Chordata > Chondrichthyes > Squaliformes > Somniosidae > Somniosus > Somniosus microcephalus. Next base: position 32,416,617 of record NC_141019.1, on the reverse strand, counting down.
TGTAATGCTGTTAACTGAGTTGAACATACTTTAGATAAAAAGACAAGCTCTTTCATGAATGTGTCGTCATTGAACCCACATACAAATCAATACAGTCAGAACATCTGCTATTCCATCTCGGACTTCCCTGAGCATTCTGGCACGTGGCCAGCAGAGCAGTGTCTTACCCACTTTTAGTTCCATTTTTCCAACACTGCATCCTTATCTTTGTTATCTTATCTAATTACTGCACCTCCTCCTCTGTACACTTTCATTGCCATTGCTAACTCTCGAAAACCAAAGTCCTCATTTAGTACCTCTGCCATCCCTTCATCCTCCAAGATTTCCTTTGACATTTTCAATATCCTCTTTTACATCTTTATAAAATTCTTTACCATTTCCCTTTGTTTCCTGCCAGTTTTTCTTCATAACCCCTGAGCCATTCTAATCTTTGCTTTCCCTCTCGATTTGACTTGATTTTATTTTGTATTAACCTTAGATTGGTCAGATGCCTCATTTTAATTTCTCTTCTCATCCAATGAACTCCAGCTTTTGACACACCCCCCATTTTACTTGTGGGAATCTATCTGGTCTGTACCCTAATTGTCTCCAGTTTAGACATTTCTCATGGTTTGTGTATGGTCCTATTTGCCAATATATCTGGGCTACCTCCCCTTTTAACATTGAAATTAGCCCCAGTAAAGTATATTTATCATTGACTGTACCCTCTCCTTTTCAGTTTTTATATCCAACCTAATTAGGTTCTGGTCACTGTGTCCCAGATATACCCCTACCCTTACCTTGCCAACTTGCCCCACTTAATTTCCCAACACTGCCTCCTTCCTTCCTTATTGGTCTAAAAACAATTATCTGGAAAGCAGTCCTTGCCACATTGTCGAAACCTCCTCCTCCTCCTCCTCACCCCTGACATTACCTCGACCCAAGTCTTATCTTTGGATAACGAGTTATTAGAGAAACGCTGCCGGTTCAGGTGGTGACATGGGACTTGTCACTTAGTGGGACCACCTCAATATGGAGCTGCAGCAGCTGGAAATAGATAAACAGGGGGAAGAGGTTCGGAAGCTGGGGGGCGATCCGCGAGCAGGGCGGAATAGACTCTCACTGTACGAGAGGGTCGTGCGTAAGTTGCATCTTACGGAGCCCGTGTCGGTGCAGATTTAAAAAGGAGAAAGCTGCGAATTCTGATCCCTCTTAAAAGAGATTTGGTGCCAATGATGCGGGTGCAGCAGATCACCAAGTGCTCAAGCACCAGCGATCCAGTGGATCCCTGCCCGCCCCCCACAGAACCGAACCCCTCGAGCCCTTGCGGCTCCCGGCCACGCTCCAGCCCGTCAACTCCAATCTTTGCCCCGGCTTCGGTACTCACGAGTCCGCGGCCCGTTTCCCCGTGCGTCCGCTGGAGGCTTCGCTTCCACGCTGAGCCGCCGGGAGAGGGCGGAATCTGCACTTGCAGGGGGCGGGAAAAACTTCAACCCCGTCTGTTTATTCTCTCTCTCCCGCCCAGAGTCTGTCACAATCCCTCCCCCTTCCGATCCTTGGGCTGACTGCGAGGGCGGGTCCGGGAGGCCCAATCACGGTGCCAGCCCAGTTCAGTGCTCTTTAAAGGGCCCGCCAGTGAATAATCCGAGAAAAGGACAAGAAGGGGAAAAAACAGACATGGAGGAGATTTGCTGCCAGGGGGTTAAACAGTGCGCCCAGTACAAATTCTCCAGCTCTCTCAGCAGCTACTTCAAATGGCACATTCGATCGGAGAGAGTGGTCCTTGGGTCTCCACAGACTCATTCCTCCCTCTTTTTAATTGCCAATTAGGATGACCATTAATTAAGGATCAAATGAACAAAAAGTGCTCCTTTTGAAAAGGGCACAAACAATAAACTCCAAACCATGAGTAAAACGAAAGGAAACCTAATAAGCCAAATCATAACATTATTCTCTGTGTCTACAATGAACTCCAGTCCCTCCGATGCCCACTGGTCACATGAAGGCCCCAAGCGTACCTGCAGACACCGCATGCTCTCTTTCCAGGGGCACCCGGGAGCAGACATAGCCACAGAACACACGGATTTCTCCCATTTACTTTTCTTCCAGCTGTTGCTCCAGGGGTTCGCCCTGGCTGCCTCTTCCAGGGTGTTCTCCGTGCTCGGTTGCCCTTGGAGAGGGAGCATGCCGTGTCTGCCAGTATACTTGAGGCCTTTTGCAACTGGTGGGCACTGCAGGGTATAAAGTGTCTTATTGAGGATGTAACTGGTAGAATAGATAAGGGAGAACCAGTGTGTAACATTTGCATATTGAATTATCATTGGCCTGCAGGCATCTGTAAGGACTACTATTGTTTGGAAGACCCGAGGCTAGGGGTCCTAACGCCATCTTTTCCCCATTGTGCTGTATGATTGAGATCACAGACCTGATGCTTCATAAAAGAGTTTAAACTGTAATACTCTGTTGTCCTGCAATTTATTATTTTTGTACAAAGTGTGCAAAACAAGACATGGGGGTTGATTTTGTCGAACCTGTCGGGAAGAAGGCGGGACTTCCCCTTTCAGGTTTCTGACCCGCCTACTTTGACGTCCGGCCAATCCGCGCGATTTTCCCTTGATTGACCTTGTTGAGCCCGCCCAGCGGGCTCAGCAGGCCAATTAAGGGCCACCCGGCAACAGGTGACGTCACAGACTGAAATTTCATCTGTCAAGATTTCTGACAGATGAAATATCAGTGTTCTACAGCTGTTTGAAGCTGTCAAACACTGACAGTCTGATTTCTAAGATGAGTCCTTCTACGCAGACTCATTTAGAAATCTCAGCAGCACTCAAAGCTGAAGGCTGTCACTTTTGACAGATCGCAGCCGTTCAGCTTTCAGTTCCGGCTGAGTGATGCGCTCCCGATGCCTACAGGAAGAAAGGCTGTTAAGGTAAGTAAAGGTAAGTAAAAGTTCTTTACACACTTTAGACACACCAAACACACTTACCTTTACACTCATGCACCCATCACTCACCTGCGCACCGACATCGCGACCCCTCCAACTCATTCAACCCGACGGCCCGCTGCTCTAACCTGGCGTGGTTTGGAGCCGTCGGGAAACCCACACGAAACCCCTCAAAATGGGGATTAGGCTAAAAACTGCCTGTTGGCAGTTAATTGGCACTAATCCCTTCCCGCCTGGTTTTGGCGGGTCCCAGTGCGGGGCAGGTACCCGCCGCCCCTGAAACTTACGTGGGGCGGGGTTTTGGGCGGGATGGTGTCGGGACCTCCAAAGTCTGGATTTCCCCCCCCCCACCCCACACGCCTGGAACCCCGCCTGACGGCTCCCTGAAAATCTAGCCCATGGTGTCAGAACAGGGATTTGAAATGGACATCGTTGGAGCTGCCTTGCCTCGAATGGATTGGGAATCTTTGAACTTACATAGAGAATGGTGCAAGTTCAAGCAACACGTGGAATTAATGTTCTCGGGTCCGTTGAAAAGCAAAGGGGAGGAAGAAAGATGCAGCTACCTACTCCTGTGGATCGGAGAAAAAGGGAGAGACATTTTTAACACATGGTCTCTCACCGCAGATGAAGCAAAGGTACTGAAAAGTTATTTTGACCATTTTGAATCATATGTGATGTCCAAGACAAATACGATATTCGCTAGGTACAAGTTTCAGGAGAAAGTACAAGGAGCTAGTGAGTTGTTTGAACAGTTCGTGACTGAGTTAAAACTACTGGTAAAAGACTGTGAATATGCAGAAGATAAAGATGAGATGGTCAGAGACCGCATCGTGTTTGGAATACATTCAGCTAAAGTGAGAGAGAAACTTTTGAATGTTGGGTCCGGGCTAACGCTGGACAAAGCTATGGACATAGCTAGATCGCACGAGATAGCCCAAGCACAGTTGAAAACCATAACCGGCGCCACGAGCAGCTCGCGTGAACAGACAGTGCACGCAGTTAATAGACACACACCAAAGAACACCACTCAGAGAGCGTGTTTCAGAACAGAAAGAACAGCGAGAGTTCTAAAAATGGGTGACACAGACATAAAACGCTTCAAAAACTGGATATTGTGGAAACAACTGGCATGGAGAAAAGGAGTACTGCCCTGCCAAAGGAAGGCAATGTACTAAATGTGGTAAATGGAACCACTTTGCTAAAGTTTGCAAGACTGTTTTCGGAAAAGCAGTACACACAGTGAGTGACAGCTAAATGCCAGATAGAGAGCCAAATGCAGAGGAACTGTTTATTGATTCTGTGTCACAGAAAAAACAGATTTCAGGGACTGAGCAAGCCTATGCCGATATTGAGATAGGAAAACAGGGCAAAAGCTTAGGTTTAAACTAGACACTGGATCTCAGGTTAACGTAATTCCTCTGAGTGAGTATCACAGCTTGAAGGATGAGTGTGAGCTACAGCCCACCTCACGCAGACTGACCGGCTATGGGGGTGAGCAGCTCATTGTAAAAGGCACATGCGTGATGAAATGCATGTACAAAGAAAGCGACATGATGTTGGACTTTTACATTGTTGACACTCAAGCACCTCCAGTGCTAGGTCTAAAGGCATGTTTAGACATGGACCTCGTCAAGCTAGTGCTATCATTGACAGCACCAGTTGAGAAGCAGACAGTCATGGAGGAGTTTGCTGATGTTTTCAAAAGAACCGGACTATTCCCAGGTGAATGCACTATTCACCTTGACCCAGCAGCAACCCCTGTGGTTTGCCCACCGAGAAGGATACCCCTTGCTCTACGTAGTCGCCTGAAGGAGGAGCTGCAGAGCATGGAGATTACAGAAATCATCGTCCGGGAAACAGAACCGACAGAGTGGGTCAACGCGTTAGTAGTGGTTGAGAAACCACATACAGGCAAGCTCAGAGTCTGTCTCGACCCCAGAGATTTGAACAAGGCTATCAAACACCCTCACTACCCTCTACCAACGCTAGATAACATCACACCCAAGCTAGTGGGAGCACGTTACTTCAGTGTAATGGACGCACGATCAGGATACTGGACTATCAAGCTCACGGAAGAGTCATCTAAGCTAACAACGTTCAACACACCATTTGGACACTACCGATTTCTGCGTTTACCATTTGGTCTTATCTCAGCTCAGGATGAATTCCAGCGGAAGATCGACGAAACCTATAAAGGCCTCGACGGAGTAGTCACAATCGTAGACGACATCCTCATCTATGGCAGGAATAGAGAGGAACATGACAGGAACCTCTGGGCGATGCTACAAAGATCACGGGAGAAAGGCATCCGGCTCAACCCCGAGAAAAGCATAATCGGATCCACCGAGATCAGTTATTTCGGGCATCGCCTCTCAACTGATGGCATTAAGCCGGATCCAGAGAAAATCTCCGCCATCAAGAAGATGGAGCCGCCGAAGAACCGCGCAGAGCTAGAGACAGCACTAAGCATGGTTAACTACTTAGCCAAGTTTGCCCTGAGCCTCTCCGAAATCAACGCACCCATGCGTCAGTTGTTCAAACAATCCAATGAGTTCCTGTGGGACAAACAACATGACACAGCATTTCAGAAAATGAAAGACCTAATCACCAGAGAACCAGGACCGGTTCTTGCCTACTTTGACCCCAACAAAGAGCTCAGACTACAAGTGGACGCATCAAAGTACGGACTAGGCGCAGTATTACTGCAAGAAGGAAAGCCCATCGGCTACGCTTCCAGATCTCTCACAGACAGTGAAATCAACTATGCTCAAATCGAGAAAGAGTTATATGCAATTCTGTTTGGATGTAAGCGTTTCCACCAGTACGTCTATGGCCGACAAGTCATTGTGGAATCCGACCACAAGCCCCTTGAGTCAATCATGAGGAAACCACTAGCCGCAGCCCCACCAAGGCTACAGAGAATGATCCTTCAGCTACAGAAGTACGACTTCACAATCATTCACCGTCCAGGCAAAGACATTCCTGTCGCAGACGCGCTCTCCAGAAAGTCTCTTAGCTACCAGGATAACAGCCTCAGTGAAGGCATGGATGTGCAGGTGCACATGGTGTACAACAGCTTACCTGTGAGTGACTCAAAACTGAAGGAGATCCGAGCAGGAACAGAGAAAGATGCACAACTCACACTGCTGAGCAAAGTCATACATGAAGGATGGCCTGAGGAAAGGAGGAAATGCCCTCAGAGCATATCTGAATTCTGGAACCACAGAGACGAAATGTCACAAATCAATGGAATCGTCTTCAAAGGGGAGAAAATCATCATTCCTACCAGTCTCAGAGAAGAGATGTTGACAAAAATTCATGCTGGACATATGGGCATGGAAAAATGCAAACAAAGAGCACGTGACATTATGTTTTGGCCCGGAATGTGCAAACACATTGAGGACATTGTCGGAAAATGTTCCATTCGTCTAGAACGCCACCCATCAAATGTCAAAGAGCCCATGATACCTCACCGTATCCCAGACAGGCCCTGGCAGGTTGTCGGCCGCAAGCAAGTGCATGCAAAACGTGTACAGAGACAGCAACACCAAAAGAGATACTATGACAGGTCAGCTAGACTACTGCCGCCGCTGCACAATGGAGAATCTGTCAGAATCCTGGAGCATGACTACTGGAAGCCAGCAGTCGTCATCCAGCCAGCTGACACTGAGCGATCGTATCACGTCTGCACTCCAGAAGGACAGGTGTACCGCCGCAATCGCAGGCACCTCCTGAACACCAAGGAACAACACCGTCATTCTGACGAGAGGTCAAGCCTAGAGTTATCCTTGACTTGTGAACTGTCAAAGGGTGTAGGCGGATCGCTGCCCTAAAAAAAACTGTACATCGTTATTGAAACGTTGAGATGTTTTCAGTGCTAGTTAAACGTTGAGTTTACTTATATGTTGATGCTACTGAGAACATTATGTAGAAGAAAGGTTTAAAAGTAATGCATAACATTTTTCTTTTAAAAGGGGATGTAACATTTGCATATTGAATTATCATTGGCCCGCAGGCATCTGTAAGGAATACCTATTATATTCACATGTGATCACATGCTGAATTGTCATTAGCCTGCAGGCATCTGTAAGGACTGCTATTGTTTGGAAGACCCAGGGGGTCCTGACTCCATTTTGTCCACACAGTGCTGTACTGCTGTGAGTCAGATCAGACCTGATGCTTCATAAAAGAGTTTAAACTGTAATACGCCATTGTCCTGCAATTTATTATTTTTGTACAAAGTGTGCAAAACAAGACAAAGATAAAGGGTTTTGACCCGAAACGTTGACTCTATTTTCTCTCCACGGATGTTGCCTGGCCTGCTGAGTTTTTCCAGCATTTTCTAGAGAACCGCTTCAAACTGCTGCCATATCACCAGAACTATGGATGATTTTAAAATTTCATTTCCATCGTTATTTGTTCTCAAATGTTGGGAAATATTGTTGCAGGTTTTACTCTATTTTCTTTACTCTAGTATAATTTATATATTTCTCTTTTTCCTCAGGTCTCTATAGCAACTGTTGATTGAGCTGCCCGTTGCCTCTTCTGAGCCAATAGCGCGGCGGCTTGTTGGACGGTGACTAAAGCGGCTCGCTATTGGACAGGCGGCGAGCGGCGGTGGGAGGAGAAGAGTCTGGCAAGATGGCGGACAGGACGGCGGTAGACATTAGCAAACTGAAGGTAAAGGGAGCTGAAGGCCGGGGCCGTGGGACAGGGCGAGTGGGGGGTGGTCCGCGCTTAGGGTGAAGGCTCTGTGACTGAATCCCCCGCTTCACATTGACTGATCGAGCAGTCGCCGCGCTTCAGCGTCCCCATTCTAATCCCCCCGGGATTACACTGCTGAGACCCGTGGGGACATTGGCGGCTGATTTTTTTTCTCTCTCTCTGAGGGCGGGGGTTACTTTTCTGTTATTCCAAAGTTCCCCGATCCTTTAAGCGACATAAATGTACTGGGAATGTCCCGAGTGCCGCATTGAGAAGAAACACATGGTTTCCCCAATGGCCTAGTGGGTAAGTGCACCGCCCAGGGAAGTCACGAGCCACCGAGACCAGGAAGACCCTAGGTCTGTTTGTGCCATGTTCTTTAGTCTCCGCTTTTGCTACTGTACTGTGTACTACAGATGTTTTAAATGGGATATAATTCCCTGAAAGTGAGTGTGCAGGTACATAAAACAATAAAAATAACACACTTTGGGTTTTGTAAAGGGGAATTGTTTAAGAGCAAAGAAGTAACCTGTACAAGCCATTGGTTAATCCACATTCTATGGATTGATACAGGGCTATGGGGGGAGAGTGGGGTTAGTTTGGGATTGATACAGGGCTATGGGGGGAGAGTGGGGTTAGTTTGGGATTGATACAGGGCTATGGGGGGAGAGAGCGGGCAGTGGGATTAGTTTTGGATTGCTCTAGCAAAGAGCCAGCACAAACAAGAATGGTGGTTTTTCTATGCTGTAAACCTCCATATTTGATGTTTAAAGCTGTACCGATGAGGTTCGTCTAGCCTATCACTATTTAATTACTTTCTCCATGTTGCTTTAGTTGACAGAACTGAGACAAGAATGTGCTTCAAGAGAACTGGATACTAAAGGAAACAAGCAGGATCTCATCCAGAGACTGCAGGCTTACCTGGAAGAACATGGTAAAGTCATGATTGCTATTTAATCGCACACAAATTATATGGGCTTTTTAAAAATAGTTAATCTAGGAGTTTATAGTTTATGAAGGATTGCAAATTCTTGTTTAGTTCCCCAAAGTGTGTTGCACTTGCAAAACATCCCATTGAGATCCAATGTTACAAGAGAGTACACTGAATTCAAGATTGTAAATTGGCTGATTTCTGTATAAAGGGGTGGTTGAGTCATTCCAGGTAATCATCTGGTTGGAATCAGTTGATCAAACTGCTTGTGCTTCCCAGTTATAATGTCAATTGATTCCTACCTGTAATTAATCTTTGTTGGAATGCTGTCTTGTAATGGTTTTACACTGGTTTAGTATTCTCAGTGTAAACTTGTTCTAGGTTCTTCAAGCATTAGTATATTTTGATTTATGAAAGTGAATGATTACTCATTACCCATCAACTTTAAGTTCACTTTTTTTTAAATAGAGACTGTGTATCTGGTTGTGCCTCTGACAATGTTCTTTGGGTCAGGTTCAATGACAAATATAATGGGTGCTCTATTGTGTTAATCCAAGGTATTCCATGAAGGTAGAACAAAGTGCATAAACAAGTGAAAGGCAAATTTAAAACTTCACATGAAGAATGATCAAGATTAGGAATAGGCTTTCAGTTAGGGTAGTGAAGGCAAAAGTTCTGGGATCACTTGATTGAAGAGACAGTGGGATGTTTTGACAGGACTTTTAGGTGTTTTAGATGAATAAGCTAAAATGGGCCAAATTGCTTTCCTTGTCTATTTATCTTGCAATCTTGTGTGTGTCCTTGTACTTTGTGCTGCCAGGGATTTTGGTTTAGATTGCAGTTCCTGCAGCCCATCCCTGTTGAAGTGACTGCTTTGGAAGAGTGGGGATGGGAGAGAGGTCTTCATTTTTCAAACAGTTCTGGTTTAACCCTTGGTCTGCTGCATGTGGATTTCTACTGTGTATTTTTTCAGTAGATTATATTAGTGTGTGTACATTTATGCAAAATATTAGTTCTGGATTATTGTTAGAATTGAATTATTTGCAATTTATGGCTTTTTAAAAATGCCTGAGGCTTACTCCTTCAACTTAACCCTGTGGTCATCGGGTGTGTGCTTTTTAAAAAATAAAATCTGAACATTGATTTTGGGGCGGGGATAATTCTAATGCTCCATCGATTCGGACAGTTTTGCTGACTGCCTCCGTGTGATATCCAGATGTTAAGCTCACAGGCCACATAACGAAGAGTAGAAAGAAAAACTGAAATGCATTAACCCATTGTTTTCTTTCAGATCTTCACTGACCTATGCACTTTCTTGTTTTGACAAAATGGAGAGTCTGACCAGGCCATGCTAACCAGTCATTTAGTAATTGAAATAATCTCTAATCATAAAACATCTAGGGGCGAATGCTTAAACATTCAAAGTACTTGATGGCAGAATAAGCTTCCTCTTTAATCAGGAACTTTATTCTGCAGATTTGATGCCTAAACCTAATTGTGTCCTCATTCATGTTTATGCTTTTAAAAGTAGCCATGAAACAAATGCTTGTGTAGAAGTTCAAATTCAGTGACTTTGTGATTGGATTTATCACTTGGGTAACATGTTAATCCTTAAAAGGAAACAACTAGTCCATTAACTTAATAGACCTCTAATAGAATTGCTGTTCTTTTTGACTAATGTTCTAACAAACTGGATCCTAACCAGCAGGGTGCCCTTTTTTAAAAAAACTAGCCAGAAAAGGTTAGAATTCGCCCCGCTCGCTTGCATGTTACTGTTTAAAGTGTGAGTCTCAATATTGGGGTACCGGTTTTGAGGATTTACCATTCTGACAGTGTAAAAAAAACTAATTAACATTGGTTCATTATATTAATTTGGGGTACTTCAGCTGTGTGTGTGTACTTAGATGAGATAATGGAGTGTGATCAGCATCAATGCCGTGAAGGCGAGGTAAGCTGGCAGAGCAGATGATTAGTGATAAAAACTTGGGTCTGCCAATCCAACATTCCATTCCAAAACACAGGCATCTGTTATTCAAAGGGTTACAATGTACTGGCTTAATGTCATTATACTTAAAGGAAACGTAACATGTAGGGGGAGAACGTTTGATGAACTCAAAATATACATGCGCTTTTTCTAAACCCCCTTACAGGGGAAGTTTTTATATTTTGTATTTTTGTCTTTATTTCTTGTACTGTACTTCCCTCTACCTTTGTCACTGTTCTAGTATTTTACTAAGCAGGGCCTCTAGTAGAATGACTCAATATATATAGATAACTCTGTTAAATCCAAGTCCTTGCTCCTTTGTTTGCAATTTCAAACTAGTATAGGCCCAGTATCCATTCACTATTATTTCTCTTGCAGCTGAGGAAGAAGTGAATGAGGAGGATGTTCTAGCTGAAGATACAGAGGTAAATAATATCTTTATATAATGTCGTTAGTTTCTAGAATTTTGTGACCCCGTCATCAAAAGATTTTTTTGTTTGTCGTCTTTGGCTGGATGAAGAGCAGTAGCTCGCTTCTGAGGTACTGGCACAGTGGAGGTGAGTAACTGGCGATATCTGCAGTCCTGGCCCTGGCCAATTGGAGCTTCTCACACTGCCGTCTGTTTCATTTTCCTCTATACAAAGTTTGTCATTTTCTTAATCAGAATATCATTGAAACATATACAATTCTTTGAGGGCTTGACAGGGTAGATGCAGGGAGGATGTTTTCCCCTGGCTGGAGAGTCTGGAACAAGGTGTCACAGTCTCAGAATAAGGGGTCGGCCATTCAGGACTGCAATGAGGAGGAATTTCTTCACTCAGGGTTGCGAATCTTTGGAATTCTCCATCCCAAAGGGCTGTGGATGCTCAGTTGTTGAGTATATTCAAGGCTGAGATCAATTAGATTTTTGGACTCCAGGGGAATAGAGGGATATGGGGATAGGGCGGGAAAGTGGAGATGAGGTAGAAGATCAGCCATGATCTTATTGAATAGCGGAGCAGGCTCAAGGGGCCGTATGGCCCACTCCTGCTCCTAATTCTTGTGTTCTTATCTAATACCTAGGTCGGGACCTGCGAGTAATGGATTCCTGGGAAAGATTACACGGCAGTATCCAAATCCTCACCTGAACCCTGAGGTTCCGTTACTGCCATGAAATGACCTCTGAATAATGTACAGTTTCAGCAGTCATATTAATTGTTCTTTCAGTTTGTGCTGACCATTAGTATGCTCTGGTCAATGCACGATGATTAGTTGAAGAATTAATACCGTGATCTTGAACGTTTGAAAAAGTTTCACTTGAATACTGGAAAATTTTATGGATGATAAAAGGTTTTTTTTTTAAATAGCTTTTTGAGAATCTGAGTTGACTCGGCTGCACCAGCTGGGTCAAATTGCCCACTCCAGTTATGAGTCAGTTGTACATCACACACCGTGTCCCAAGACTTTGGAAAAACATGCACTTGGATAATTCAACTTTTTAAAACTTTTTTTGTCTTGTAATACAGGATATGTTTAGATCAATTGAAATGTTTCAGGAAATAACAACAGAAAATGCTGGAAAAACTCAGCAGGTCAGGCAACATCCGTGGAGAGAAATTTGAGTTGACGTTTTGGGTTGGACCCTTCTTCAAAACTGGAAAGAAAAGAAACTAGATCGGAGGCAGGGCTGCGATCGGACAAAAGAATAAAAGAAACAAAAGAAGTAAAAGAGATTAGAAGCTAGACGAGATGGTAATAGGCTGGGATTCGGTGTAAAGTGTACTGGCAGGGCAAAAGATAGCTGCCAGGTGTGAGAGAGAAACAAAAGGAAAGGGGGGGGGGGGTGGGGAAAGGAGTGGAACAATTACAAGAGAAAATGAAATGGGGGCCGAGCTTATGATCTGAAATTGTTGAACTCGATATTGAGTCCGGAAGGCTGCAGACTGCCTAATCGGAAGATGAGGTGCTGTTCCTCGAGTTTACGTTGAGCTTCCGTGGAACAATACAAGAGGCCGAGGACGGTGAGGTCCGAGTGGGAATGGAGCGGTGAATTAAAATGACAGGCGACCGGAAGCTGTACCACATTTCAGGAGTTGTGGATTATAGAATTTATTTGGGTGAAAAAGCAGAGGGATTTGGGGGTTCAGGTTCACTATTAATTAGAGCACATCAAGTAGATAAAGCCATTTATAAAAAAAAAACTAATGCAATACTTGATTTTATGGCAAGAGGTATAGAACATTAAAGTCGAGGTGCATGTGGTACATCTGTATAAAACCGCAGCTGGAGTACTGTGTGCAGTTTTGGGCTCCACACTATAGGAAGGATGTTACAATCTGGGTACAGCACAGATTCACAAGGGTGTTGCCTGGTACTGGGAAAACCCGATATGAAGAAAAACTTGGAAAAAGTGGGGCTATTTTCATTAGAACAGAGGAGTTTATATGATTATTTGATAGAGATGTTTACCCGTGTCAAAGGTGGGGACGCGGAAACAGAATGTTACTAAGCGTTGACCTCCGTGCTGCCACTGTCCATTGAAAGCAATCAAAGTACTGGGAGCTCTGGTTCAGTGATTGGACATCATGTCTCTGCCTCAGCCTAGGCATTGGAAATCACAAGTTTCCTTGTGCTGCATTGAAATGAAAAAGAAAATTGAACACAAACCTGTATGTTTCAACAAATACCTACGGGTAAAGTATTTTAATTATAGCTTATGTCCAAAGTATAGATGCTGCATTCTTGAGCATTCATATTTTTCATTTTATACACAGGAGGAGGAGCAGCAACAGCAGCAGCAGCAGAAGGTTGAGCCAGAAGCTGAAGATCAAACTGTTGCTGTCAAAGAACCAGAAGAGTAAATATTAACCAATTCCTGTTTAAATGGCTTTGCACTATATCTTGCCTTCTATATCCAGAGAACTGCTACGGTACTGACTAATAGTCTGTGCATGCAAATGCTGATTTTTGAAGTAGTTTCCTATTTTATATATATATATATGAAACTTTGTGCTATCCGCCACCGACGGGACCGAGCTGTTGCCGTCCCATCAAAACTGCCGGACAAACCAGCGCTAATGTTGAAACATACGGAGATTTTGAGCTCCGTATCTGGCAACAAACCCTGTTGCTTAGCAACAGCTTCTAAACAGTCGGCCGTACCTTGCAAGCGTCTCTGTAGCTTAGCAACAGCTTCAGCGAGACCTTGCAAGCCTGACTGGTGGGGGGAAAAAAAGCAACGAAAAGAAAAAAAAAACCTAACGAAACAGCTCCTGATTTTTGCTGGTGGCTCGAGCATTCTGGACAGTTAACCTCTGGATAAACCAAAGTTTCCTGTGTGTGTGTATATATACCGGGGAAAATTCTACTTTGTAATTTAGCCAGACCTGCGTTACTTTATGGCTTTGGTGAACTATTGAGCATCTCTTTGCGAAAGCACCTGACTAACAATGTATTTTTGTCATGTTAAAAGTAATATCTGCACTCATGGTACACAGAATGTGATGGGGAGGTGCATGGTATCGTAGATTACTCAAGACCTGCCAATGCCAATTGGGAATAATCTTTGACTTGGGTTATTCATTGAATATTTGATGTTTAAAGCTGTACTGATGAGATTAGTCTCGTCTATCCCTATTCAATTACTCTGTTGTTCTCTCCCCTGGTCTTAGTGTTGTTCTGACCATGCTGCCATCCTAGTCAGGAGGAGGTGGTGAACTGAGCTGTGCACATTGTCCTCAACGTTGCTCTCTATTGGTTGATTAAAGGCAACTAGTGGAATCGCTCGTTCTCTTGCTCTCTAACAAAAGCACTCCGTTACTATGAGCTATTGCTCCACTATTACCTCGAGCAGCCTGTCGAAGCTTTGGGTTCAAATGATAGTCCAGTGTGGATTTCAAACTGGGCCTTCTGAATGAGAGTCAATGCTCTATTCCTAGACCTACTGTCTTAGCTTGATGAGTAACATTTCTGGGCGTGATGCAAGAGTATTTTTGCAGTTCCTAACTCTGAAAACCGGATGGGCGTTACTATTTAAGATGAGCATTAGATGTCGTTCAGCTCTTTCCACACGCATTCTAAAAGTATTTCTTTTTCAGAACTGCAGCAAAGAAGTTGGTTAAAATAATGGCACCAATGACGGAGAGTGAGGTGGGTATCAGTGGACTTTTGCAAAATAGCCCTGACCATGCATTTTAACTGTACCAGTAGTCATTTTTATAAACTAACTTAACTGCCTGTATGAAGGTTATGTGCCAGTCTTCTGTAGACACCTGACTGCAACTAAAATACCAAGCTTAACAGACCACCCAATCTGTTTTGTAAATGGTTTGATCTTTTAGGCATTCACTTGCTTGATGTCCAGGACTTCCCCCAAGTCTTGTATTCTGCATTCAGTAAACTGTATTCCATGCATGATCCAACACCGCATAACTAATCCGCGTAACCCTCTTGCACTATAATGTACTCCCCCCTTTTCTGTTCATTAGGTCATGCACCTCTTGATAGCTGAGGGTGGTTGAGGATGCTGGTAGTCCCCACTGCTTATAGTTGGTGTGTTTGTGTGAACGTGATTTGCCCGTTATACACGATGGCTGGTATAACGCACAAAGTCTGTGGGTCGTGTTAGTGGCCCAATGCCTCCGGGCTCACTGCTGATCCGTGACACCAGTCAGCATGACCCTGCTTCTCTTTCACTCACCTGTAGTGCACCCATGGCCCCATCAACACCATTCAATTATGCGGTGTATGTAGAATCCATCCTATTGAATTCTTTACTCATTCACTTCATTCCTTGTTGAAGTTTGAATAGAGGGGTCTGGACACTGGCTGCAGATTATAAATGCCAAACTCTGGGCACTGGCTGCAGATTATAAACTCTGGGCACTGGCTGCAGATTATAAGCGCTAAACTCTGGGCACTGGCTGCAGATTATAAGCGCTAAACTGGGCACTGGCTGCAGATTATAAGTGCTAAACTCTGGGCACTGGCTGCAGATTATAAACACTGGGCACTGGCTGCAGATTATAAATGCTAAACTCTGGGCACTGGCTGCAGATTATAAACTCTGGGCACTGGCTGCAGATTATAAGCGCTAAACTCGGCACTGGCTGCAGATTATAAACACTGGGCACTGGCTGCAGATTATAAGCGCTAAACTCGACACTGGCTGCAGATTATAAGCGCTAAACTCGACACTGGCTGCAGATTATAAGCGCTAAAGTCTGGACACTGGCTGCAGATTATAAGCACTAAACTCGACACTGGCTACAGATTAGAAGCACTAAAGTCTGGACACTGGCTGCAGATTATAAGCGCTAAAGTCTGGACACTGGCTGCAGATTATAAGCACTAAACTCGACACTGGCTACAGATTATAAGCGCTAAACTCCGCACTGGCTACAGATTAGAAGCACTAAAGTCTGGACACTGGCTGCAGATTATAAGCGCTAAACTTGACACTGGCTGCAGATTATAAGCACTAAACTACACGCTGCAGGTTATAAGCGCTAAACTCTGGACACTGGCTGCAGATTATAAGCGCTAAAGTCTGGACACTGGCTGCAGATTATAAGCGCTAAACTTGACACTGGCTGCAGATTATAAGCACTAAACTCGACACTGGCTGCAGATTATAAGCGCTACAAGAATTTCTCCGACATGATACATTGGCTGATTTGTCCTTCAGTTTTTGGTGCTTAGTTCAACTTCTAATGAACTGTTTATAAGTCAATATAAATATATTTTTTAAAAACTTCATCAGTTTGTCGTGTACATCACTCATACAATATCGCAGGTGAGTAAGCACAGCTGTTTCTGCCTGAAATAAATGGAGCATTTAAGACTAACCGGCAACTTTGAACTTGATAATGCAAATAGATAATGGTTATCACGCTCTGGTTAAAAGACACTGTTTTAAACATGGACGTTTTAAATAGTGGGAACTGTACCAGGTTTCTACCTGTACCTTTTCCGGGGCCCTACCTCAGACTTGCTACTCATTGAAAAATGGAAGTATAGAGTGCTGAGGTGATGTTACAAGTTTAGGGTGTTAACCTTGGATATTCTCTTGGGTGCAGTAGTGCTAGTCACTCCTGTAAGTGGCTGGAGAATCTTGGGTTTAAGGTTGTACCCGTGCTGCCCAGTATCTAACTATACGTTTGTGTAACCCAAGGGTGTTAACAGTAGGACTCTCGTGATCTGAACTGAGTATCTGTCTTTCATCTGTGTGCGCTGCCAATCTTTTCAACGACTGACCGAGTTAATACTTGATGACAAGGCCAGCTACGAATGGTTAAACTGTTTTATTTCACAGCAAGTGAACTCGCAGAGCAACAGTTATGATCAGACTCGCTTATTTCAATCAGTACAACTCAGCTCTGTGTAATAATGCAAAATAATGAGCACACTACGCATTCCCATGTAAGTGGGTTGTTTTACCATCTCGCAATCTAACCTGCTGAACCTAACAAAAGCTTGCTCTCTCAGCTTTAAGAACGCAACTGTCAGTGAATGTCTGTCTTTTTCTGTAATAAAAACAGAAAATGCTGGAAATACTCAGCAGGTCAGGCAGCATCCGTGGAGAGAGAAACAGTTAATGTTTCAGATCGATGACCCTTCGTCAGAACTGGAAAAAGTTGGCGATGTAACAGGTTTTAAGCCCCCGCTGAGCACTCGGGACGAGGGACCTCCCGACGATGGGTGCGAGGTGTTTATCAATTACGAAAATGTGCTAATATGTTGTGTATTTTGGGAAACAACTTCAAGACTTGGCCCATTAGCATTTTCACTGCCTGTTGTCATGTCATTTTTTTAAATTTGTGTGTATACACTTTGTTTTTAAAGGCAAACAATTAAATGTAACTTTTTTTTACAAAAGTCTAAAATCCCAAAATGTGACTGGTGTATTGCTGCACATTGGGGATGTGCCTTTAAACGAGCTGTGGGCTGATTTGACTTTTTGAACATTCTTCAGTGTTTGCTCAATGGAAACGATTGAATAACATTACTATTTTGCTTGTTACCCAGATGTTCCATTAAGGGGGAGTGTAACTGTAAGTAGCTTCTTTAAGAAGCTTCGGTGTTTGCGTTCTCCAAATGAATGGAATGTACATAGAATGATGCAGCATAGGAGGAGGCCATCTGGCCCATCGTGCATGTGCTGGCTCTTTGGTAGAGCTATCCAATTAATTCCACTCACCTCTTTCCCCATAGCCCTGTAAATTTGTTCCCTTCAAGTATTTATTCAATTCTCATGAGTTGCTATTGAATCTGCTTCCACTGCCCTTTCAGGCAATGCATTCCTGATCACAACTCGCTGTGTTTTTAAAAGAAAAATGATTCCTTATGTCGCCTCTGGTTCTTTTGCCAATCACTTAAATCTGTGTCCCCTGGTTTCTGACCCTTCTGCCACTGGAAACAGTTTCTACTTATCTATATCAAAACCAAAACCTTTCATGATTTTGAACACCTCTATCAAATCTCCTCTTAACCTTCTCTGCTCTAAGGAGAACAACTCCAGCTTCTTGAGTATAACTGAAGCCCCTCATCCCTGGTGCCATTCTAGTAAATCTCCTCTGCATTCTCTCCAAGGCCTTGACATCCTTCCTAAAGTGTGGTGCCCAGCACTGAACACACTACTCCAGTGTTTTATAAAGGTTTAACATAACTCTCTTCCTCTTAATAAAGCCAAGGACCCCATATGCTTTTTCAACAGCCTTCTCAACTTGTCCTGCCACTTTCAAAGATTTGTGTACACCCCACCCCCCCCCCACCCCCCGGGTCTCTGTTCCTGCATCCCCATTAAAATTGTACGATTTAATTCATATTGCCTCGCTCTTCCTACCAAAACGAATCACTTCACACTTCTCAGCGTTAAATTTCATCTGCCCAGTTTACCAGTCTGTGCCCTCCTGAAATTTGTTACTATCCTCATTTACTCTCTGCTTTCTGTACTTTAACCAATTTTATATCTATACTGCCACTGTCCCATTAATCCCAAGGGCTTTCATTTTGTGAACAAGTATTATGTGGTACTTTGTCAAATGCCTTTTGAAAGTCCATGTACACATCAACCGCACTACCCTCATCAACCCTCTCCATTACTTCATCAAAGAACTCGATCAAGTTAGTCAAACATGGTTTGCCTTTCATTAAACTGGAAATAAAATAACTGAGGTTAAAATCCTGCTCACATTTAAAGTAGTTTGGGTTGTCACTGTGGACTTCCAACACTAGTCTCTTGGCACGTATCTGCTGAATGGCTTACTCCTTTTCCTGTTTCCCCCCTTCAAGTTGCTTTTGTGACGTGTTCTTCACTTAACAGCGAAGGCCGCTCTACAATAATAGCAAAGGCACAGTTCATTTTTTGATGGGATCAACAAATGAGTCAGAAGTCCAGAACCATTCAACATTGTTATGCTGACATCCATTAACTGATTCCTCAGCTGCAATTAAATGTTTAGCTTGGGGCTAGAGAAATATTTTTGAGATGTGTAGGTTTTTTTTAATGCTAGACCATGTAAATTGTACAAATGTTCTTTTGAAAATGTTTGAGTAGAGCGATAACATTTGAGGCTGAGGCATTCTTCCTGTTACCAATGTAGAGCGGCATTGGCACCAGCCATGGCGAATCGCACAGGCTAGGTCATTTCTGGCTGGAGAAAGAAATGTGATGATGGCTGAGCACAGAATATTAAAGGAGAATTGAATGGGAAGCATGATTAAATAAAATGAATAAGCACTTGACTGTCACTAGATTTTAAAGAAAGTGAAATGTTCAAAGTTACAGGACCAGCCATCAGTTTGAAAAGTGCCATAATTACAGAAATGAAGGTGTAATTCTCTTTACTGGTCATAAATACCAAACACAGCAAAAGTTGTTTACTACATTTACCTTTGTACATTGTTAATCAAAAGGTGGCGATATTCTTGAACAACACTGTTTACCTTTGTGAGCAGTACTGGATCTAAACGAGCTGTAACTTGACTCTTGTGATTCCCATCAGTGAGTGCTTTCACTACTGTAAGTTTTTGAGAATGGCACATGCAATGTTCTGTAGTATGTTAACATGCTTCAATCGTACTTCACTGCCATGGGAAGCAGAGCATTTTGTATTTTAAATGCTGATAGTCATTGGCCCTGAGCCATTTGTGAACAGTTTTTGGTTAAGTTGGTGCTGTAATGTCCTGTGCCATGCAGTGGTGCAGCTGATGGCAAAAAAGCTAGAAGTTTGCTATTGTCTGCGGTTAAAAATGTCTCTGGGGCTTGAGGTGTGACTGCCAACAGCTGATGCAGCAGGGTGCTGGGTAAAAATGTAACGGAGGAATGTGGCACCAAGTGGCCAGTACAGCGCCGATCCCCTATAACCACTGCAGTGTAAAAGCACCTTTAGCCATTGCTGCATGGGGAAATCCAGAGCAGAGCCCAAGTACTTGCCCATGTTGAGAGGGGAAAATGGGACTGTTGCTGGTCCTCTTGGTAAAATTGGAAGAGGCTTGCTGATCCTCTTGGTCAGACAATGGTATCTGTTACAGGAGGCCACGAAGAGGAGAAAAGCTTTAAAACATCAAAGAATCTCTTCCGTTGCAACTAAATTTTGTTGGGATGGGAAAGCAGAGAAAGAAGAATGAGAAAAGTAAGGACATAAAAAAAAGTCAACACCGGTTTTAACCTAATCCTGCACTTCTGAATAATTTGTTTACAATTAAATTGGTGCTGCTTGTCAGTTGGTGTTAATGGTATTTAGGAGGATTATTCCCCCTATCCTCATTTTTCTCCCACCTTTTGAAGGTAGTGACTGTTATTGGGGTACATCCTATACCTAGGGATCCTGTTCCTTCCAATGCCTTGGCTGAGTGTAACTCGGCACCGACTGGGCGGTCAAACCCAGGATGTAGGTGTGTACCTCGCACTGCATCCTGTGAACTTACTGCTGTCGGGGAATTAATGTGATTGTCTGAACTTAAAATTGAGAAGTGGCTCGGCATGCTTAATGAATTTTGTGTTTAATCTTTTTTTCTTTTTCTCTACATAGAGGCTAAAGAAAAGAGCAGAGCGGTTCAATGTACCAGGGACAGCTGAGAGTAAGAAAGCTGCTCGCGCTGCACGGTAACTATTGCACAAAACCAAGGTTTGGAAATGGCGCTCAGAATGCAGTTGTGCTGTCAAATCTATTTCTATTTCAGTGTAGCGTGTATTTTATTTGAAGGGGGGGCACCAATTTTTCAGGCAAATGGACAGTTGAGCTGTCACATTGTGCCGTGTATATGTTAATAATACAGACATCACAGTGCAAAGGTGGTGAGTTGTTGGGACCAGTTATATAGAAATTACAATATGGAAACAGGCCATTTGGCCCAACCGGTCCGTGTCTGTTTAGCCTCCACGAGAGCAGTAATCCTAATCATATTTACCTGCCATGTTCCCCTATCCCTTTAGTCCCCCTTTCCTTCAACCAGCTATCTAACCGATTCTTAAACGTTGACCTGTTCTCTGCTTCAGTACTGCATTCCGCAGCCTCATAGCACATTTAATTGTAATAAGTTGCATAAACGGAAATGTACAAGTGCATATGTTACCGAGTAATACACCATTTAAAAAAGAATTAAATTCTGATTAAAGGAATTATTTAGCAGGGACTAGGTATTACTATGGTTGGCACTTGGTCAGTGAATGTCGCATTGTTTACCCAGATGGGATCACTGTTGAATCCCATTTGATTTTCACAAATGTCAATGCACGCTTTCCAACAGGAGTCACTGGACAGCATTCAGGAGTTGAAGCACATGACTAGGGTAGAAAATGAGATCGGGTGTTGGAAGGAATGTAACATTTTAAATTTTATTGACATTCCTCACCTGGTTGTGCGCAGTGATTTACTTACATTTTTGGACTCTATGGGGATCGGGCGGGAAAGTTGAGTCGCGGTCGATCAGCCGTGACCTTATTGAATGGCGGAGCAGGCTCGAGGGGCCGTATGGCCGACTCCTCCTATTTCTTGTGTTCTTGTTGGTGAAGCTGTTCTTTATGTAATTATTTCTCCTCATTTATGTAATACAAATCTGTTTCTTGGTGACTTATTTTAGTTAAATAAATGCTCCATTTTTATATTTCTGATTACATGGTTTTTTTTATCCCAAGTCTTTGCTCTTACCCGATCGTCGCAGTCCAGTGGTACAATTGACACCTCTCGGCTGAAGAGGAGCAAATCCGCCCCTGAATGCTGTCCAGTGACTCCTGCTGGAAATTACCTATGTGCGTTTTGGTGAAAACTGAATTGGACTTGACGGAGAAGGGGAGAGGAAACGCATTTCCCAAATTTAGTTGTGGATTAACTGCACTCGAGTGATGGACTTTGTGTGCACTGTTGTGTCTTTTTAATCTGGAAACATAGAAACATAGAAGATAGGAGCAGGAGTAGGCCATTCGGCCCCTCGAGCCTGCTCCGCCATTCAATAAGGTCATGGCTGATCATCCAAACTCAGTACCCTGTCCCTGCTTTCTCCCCATATCCCTTGATCCCTTTAGCCTTAAGAAATATATCTAACTCCTTCTTGAATATATTTAATGAATTGGCCTCAACTGCCTTCTGTGGTAGAGAATTCCACCGGTTCACCACTCTCTGGGTGAAGAAATTCCTCCTCTGTAAACTGTTTGAACTATACAAGTCACATGGTGAATACGGTGCTCTAATATTAACAAAACTCTGCAATCAACAAACCAATTCAAAGTTCAGAGGCCAATTCACAGGCAGCTGAATAACCTTAACTGTTGGTGAAGGGGTTAAATGCTGAGGCATGCATCTAGGGTTCCATCCTGGGCAGTTGTATGTTTTGCCCTCTACCTTCTGAAATTCATGTTTTTGAGAAGTTGGGTATTTCTTTTTAAATAAAACTTTCATTGGCTGGGAAATCAAAAATACAAGTGATCACAGATCAACTGAGCTTCATTCTTTCCGCTCTTCACAGCCTTGTTCTAAGTATCCTGAGTAAATCGTGTCCAGAAGATGGCAGTATTGATGCAGTAATCAGCTGCCAGTTTTTAAATGGCTGTATAGAACAAGCTGAGCCCAAGAGTGAGATTGACAGTGGTCTATCCCACAGTATCTTTTAGTTTTTTTTAGATAGATTGTCAGAGATTCTAACCTTTAACGTTTATTCTTTCCAAAATAGGTTTGGTTTGCCTGTTGTCGCAACAAAAGGTAAGAACAAAATCATCCTTGTGTTGATCAACTTTTTAGATGTGGTTTAAAAATAAAACTAAAGAGAAAAGCAAAAGTAGCTATCATCCCATGCATCTGTAAACTCTACCGCTCCGTATGATAGATTGGTACAAGTGTATTTCAAATTGCAGAATCTGGAGTAGGTGGGGTGTGGGTGGTGAGAGTACCACACACTTGTATTTTTCTCTTTCCTTCCCCTGTGTCTCCAACAAAAGGAATTGAGTGCTTCAAGAAATATCACCTTTTTAAAACCTGTTCTTGGAGCCTTCATTCTATTTCACTTCCCTGCACCCTCTCCATCTCTTCTCCTTCCTCCCCCCCCCCCCCCCCCCCCCAAAAAAAAAAAACCAGTTCCGATGTTTAGGAAAAGCCTGTAACAGATGAAGTCACTTTGTTCTGATCTTTTGAAAATACTATTCTCGCTTGAAGTTCTTTTCCCCTTTAACCATGTGTGTGTCTGTCTGTCTGCCCACAGTCCTCTGCATCTCGAGTCCCTGGCCTTGGCCCTACCATGCTGGGGAGGTGCTCGGCGCAGGCCAGGTGTTCAGATTCTGAAGTGGAGGATGCTTGCATCCCTCCCAGCAGCTCTACTTCAATTAATTCGATTGCTGTTGGACTTTCATCTGTACCAAAAATCTATTTAGTGATCATGGTGATTAATAGTCTTGGACTGCTTAGAAGAATCCAGTTTCCGCTCGCATGTTGGATATCCCGACTTTGCCAGTCCGGGAAAATTGGGCAGTAGCTTTGTCAACTTGCATATTAGTTTCTGGTACCTCATTAAGGTCATTATTATATGACTTTTTTATTGTCTTGAGGCATTTGTCATGCTGTTGCAATTCTGTATTACATTTTTATATCTAATATTCCAGGATGTGTACACCCGTAATGTGTAGTGCTCAATTTCCAGTATTTGAAGATGTGTCTTTAGTGTTCCTGTACTTTGAACTGTTAACCAGGCTGGGGAGAGTGAATCACATTTTTTCTATTTCAGGTACTCCTGGGAATATCAAAACTGTGGTAAGTTTAAAAAAAAAAAAAAAAAAAAAAAGTTTAGTACCATCCAAACTCCCATCTGCACTTTGTCTGATTGTCTCATCATTTTTGAGTGGTAAATGTCAACATCTCTCTTTTCCAAACTTTGATGTGTTCACATGGAATCCAACATGGTCACTGGTGACGTGTCTTTCGTTTCTAAAATAACTTGCTAACGCTGCAGAGTGGTCAGAATGTGTGTTGTCCATTGTTTAAAATGGCTTCCAACAGGAATAGCTTGCAACATGTGCCCTGGAAATGGAGTCAACCACATGCAACAATGCAAATTCCAACCTAAATTGGGCCCTTAAGCTTAGTAATGAATAAGGGTATTTGTAAAAGTGCTTCACGTGCAGTCTTGATATATATTCTAATATCATTTAAAATCAGTCCGCCAACGTGTCTATTTTAAAATTTTCATTCTTGGTTTTCAAATCCCTCCATGGCCTTGCCCCTCCCTATCTCTGTAACCTCTTCCGTGGCTCGCTGTCAAATTTTGTTAACACTCCTGTGAAGTGCCTTAGGATGTTGTACTGTGTTAAAGGCACTATATAAATGGAAGTTGTTGTCTCCGTGATGCTCTTGAGCATCCCCGATTTTTAATTTTTTTTTCATCAGTTCACCATTCAGCTGCTTGGGCCCCAAGCTCTGGAATTCCCTCCCTAAACCCCTCTACCTCTCCTCCCGTAAGACCCTCCTTAAAACCTACTTCTTTGAGCAAGCTTTTGGTCACCTGTCCTAATATCTCCTTGTGGCTCGGTGTCGAAGTTTATTAACGCTTCTGTGAAGCGCCCTGGGACATTTGACTATGATAAAGGTGCCGTATGGATGCAAGTTGTTGTTGTTCTGACCGTATCGGCAGGGAGAAGTGATTAGTTTGACTGTAATGTATCAAACTTACTCAAATATTCTGAAGGCTTACTCTTAACTTTCAGATCAGTGCTGAAAAATTGAGAGAGAGAGCTGAAAGATTTGGTATGAATGTATCATCACTCTCAAAAAAGGTAGGTAACGGCTCTCGGTTTAAGGTGCAAACTGATTTGTCGTAGTCGGAGAGTTAAAAACTTGTTCTACTTTTGGGTGGTAATTTTTGAGGTTGGAATAAAAAATCGCCCATCCTGTGCTTTCCTTCTACCTTGCTGGTTTGGTCTGAGTGTTTTTCTGACGAGGGAAGAAGTGGAGGATGTCTTGTTTGTTTGACATTTTAAACACTACCCAGTGACCGATATCCTAAATGGCATGTTCACTGGGTCACGATGTTTAAATGTGGTGCAGACCAGGACCCCTGTGGCAGTCTATTTGTACAATAAGGGAGCAATCTCGGTTATCATTTTTGAAGAAACAGAATCTGCATTCTATTCAGGTGTGCCATTGAAGAAGGAATATGGCAAATGTGTCCATTGTGCAGAGTTGTGGTGGGGATTCTTGGCAGTGGGTTCCTTGATCATTAAACAATTGCTTTTTTTTTTAGTTTTAATGGAGTTTCGGGGAATTTTGAATGAAGAGTAACTACAGAAGTGTGATAGTGGGCCACAGGGTACACTGTTGAAAATGTTCAGAGAAAATGGGATCACTACATTACGGAGACTGTTCATTACATCATGTAATGTTTAAGCTTTAAGAAACTACGGAAGAATAACAGAACAGTAGACCCTGTCGTTATATGCTGTAGCTGCATAAAACTACATCGTGTCTGTCTCTGTGTGTCTGTCTGTGTGTGTCTGTCAATTCAAATGCTTTATTGGCATGAAAGTTTACAGGGAACCATATTGCCAAAACTTACATAACAAAAAGTACAGTTTTCCAACATTCTGTAGGTGTCAAACAATTTTGACCTTCGTTGGGTACATACAATATTAGTTTAAACAATATTAATTTAAACAGTCGTTGAACATCGTTGGTTACATTCAGTATTAATGTTAAACAGTCCTCAGGTTGTGACATGTTGTTACATATTTGGCACCAAGGTATGGTCTGTCTCCTTCTCCCAGGAATAATCTTAATTTTGACAGGTCATCCAATTCTTTGAAATCTGGGGTTGTTTGGCTGAGCTTGTCAAATAATATGTTTCTTGTGTTGAATTTTTCGCATTTTAGGAGGAAATGCATCTCTGTCTCAACCTCGCCGGCCAGACATTGATCACATATTCTATTCTCTCTAGGCTGCCAGGATTTCTTGTATCTTCCTTTTTCAATTGCCAGTTGGTGGTCGCTTAGTCTGTACCTGGTGAGGGTCTGTCTCTGTTTTGTGTCTCTGATGGTCGAGAGATAGTCTGCCAGTTTATATTCTCTTTTTAGGGCCCGGTAACATTCTAATCTGCTTTGGCTTTTGGTTATTTTGTTCCAATGTTCCAGGTAGGTTTCTTTGCATTGTTTAATTATTTGGTTCACTCGGATTGGTGTTTGGACGGCAGTGTTGGTCTGTGACTGGTCAGGGTCCGGCTGAGTAGGAGTACTTAGTTTCAATAGCAGCTGACTCAGGGGACTCTTTTCTGGGTTTAGCTCTTGGGTCTGGAAGGCTTTAAAATGAAGGGTGTCTGGGCAGCTA